>NC_042516.1:16336591-16637127 GCF_900963305.1 Echeneis naucrates
ACATTATATCACGATAACTATTTATATAGTGTCTTTTTCATCACTTTGTGGTTTTGAGGTAACAGTAGTGTTTTTAATTTTAACGCAGTCTCTGTACTGTTTATGATGTGTCTTTAAGTGACAGAAAAGATTAGACGTGTTTGAGTCGCTAGTAACAACTTGTTGGCAGCATGTTTTGCAGATTACAGTTGTCTGGTCGGTGTCTGACTTTTTAAATCCAAACCAGAGCCAAACAATGGAGTTTGTTTCCCCCTTTCACATGAAGAACAGATGTAACTGGTACTAATGTGTATACCAAATTTCAGACATTTATTTATTTGCAACTTAGCTGAAAAATTTTTGTATTCCCATTATATTATCTCCTGAGTACAGGTACAGTACAGTTGGGAAAGTACATTGGCTTTTAGGGTAACAGCATTGCTTGAGCTTCTGTAGTTGTCTGAATCATTGAAAACAGCAGAACTGTATGGGGAATATTAGTATTAATAGTATTAATGCCAAATATTTTGGAAGTTACATGACACCATGACACCTGATAAATGGTTGGTCTATTTTATTAAATTGAAAGAAATGCTATAATTTGGTCAACTATCCTATCCACTGACCACACAACCAGACTGATGCAATTGCTTTGAGTGAATGTTGGGTGAAGTCAGCATCAATGTGTAATAACATGATAGACAGCACTATTTTAAATATGATTATATTAATCGTGAATTGTAGTGGCTCTTCAGACAACTAAAGATTGACACATCTAAGTTGTAAAGTAGGGGCAGAAATCTTTGACCATGAAATCATTTCAAATGTATTAGATAGATTACATTAAATTATTCAGTTTGATTTATAGCAAACAATGTTGTATAACACTGTTTAACAGAGAATATTTTTTTCCTGTCCTGCTAATTTGTTTAAAGTCAAATTGGCCATGGTTGTCGATTTAGTTCCCCCCCCCCCCATCCCCAAATTATGTAAAATGTGTAATATTTTGGTCCTGCCTTAGCCACTTGGCATTTAGCAAATCCATATTAGTCAGACTTCGAGCTCCTATTCATTGTAATCAGAGTCACGACCATATAAGGTTAAGCCCATATATAGGCTGCTTGCCAGTGCAGTTTCCTGAATGTGTGTGTGTGTGTGTGTAGGGGGGGGGGGGTTTGGTGTTCCCCCTCAATCTACCTCAAAGACTGCCACTGCTATAGAAAAGAAACAGAGTAAACAGGGACTATCTGCAGTCCACCCACACTGCTGCCTCTCTTCATCCAGCCAACAGCATTCATAACCTATTAAATCTTATATGATTCTCATAACCCAACCACCTACGCACATTATCTGGGCATCAGCCTGGCACTGGCAAGGCCAGGATACAGCAGTCAGGGTGACGCAGGGTGGAGATGTTATAACTTTGCATAACTGCTTGATCGTTATGGGTAGAAAATTCATATACTCTATGCATCTCTGTAAAACTGTTTTATTTCGTGTTTGTGAATGTAACAGAGCGGAGAGGGAAGTGGTTCTTGGTAACTTGGACACTCTTTGTTCCGTCGCTCTTGGAGAAAAAGTGACTGAGGATTTTCTTCTGGCCAGAGACACAGTTATCACCATATGCAGTATCACTGACCATGTCAGGGTAAGAGAACAAAAGTCATTGTTTGCCTCTAAATGTTTGAAGGTGTCTCTGACGTGAGTGGTCAGTGTGGAAGGGTTCAAAATGCTTTTGTAGAAAACAAGATTTAACTGTAATGTTCAGCTTGGAAGGATATACTGAGAGCCTTTAAAGGCTCCAAAAATGTATTTAACAGTTCTGACTTTATACTTCAACTAAATATACATATGAGATTTGCTGGTGAATATTTTTTATTTAATTATTTATTTATTTATTTGGACTGGTGGCATCTGTCTCCTGCAGCAAAAAATATGTAAAACATGTTTAAAAAAAAATACTAATTAATCTTCTACCACTCATTGCTTTCTGGGTTGTGGGAAAATATAATCTCCTTTCAATATAATTTGTAGAAAATCCTGTAACTGTGCCATGGAGGTGAACACTTTATGTATTTCAATATCTGTACCAGCAATCAAAGAGTTCTCCATTCAGACTGCCCCAGGATCATCAGCTCTTCACCTGCCTCACACAGGCCATTGCTGAAGGTAAATGCAAGCCCATGGTATTAGCTGGGAAATATTCCAGTTTTCTTTGACTTGGTTCTCAACACATAAAGCTTTTTCCTCTGACTGTATCTACTGGTACTTGCTCCAGGTGTGGTGATGGAAGACCCCTACTGGCAGAGCTTCATGGAACAGGCTGTCCGTCTCATCTACTTCCTGGCTGAATCTCCTGACCAGCTGTGCTCATGGCTGCTGCAGCGCAGTGCTCGCCTCTTATTAAATCAGATTGCAGAAGGTGGGGAAGTCAACAAAGATACTGCCCAAGTGCAAGATGGATCTCAAGAATCCTGTGAACAAGGCAAGTCTTATTATACCACTGTCTAAGGAAGACTGTTTCTTATACCATCTAACTTGGCATTAATATAATCTGATGTCTTCATTCACATTATGTACTACGGCAGCTTGCCAACAATATCTTAATCCTGTGTCCTTGTGAACTGCAGTGAACTGTGTGTGTCTGGCCCAGCTGTTGGCTCTGTGTGGCTGCGTGGCTTTCTGGCAGGTGTCTCACCTTGAGCGCAGTGTGAGCGCTGAGCTGCGGAGGAGGAGAGGAGAGACAGAGGAAAGGGAGGAGAAAGAAAAGGGCCCATCCAGCAAAGCTAAGGTAATGAGGCTGGCGAGACATATGTGGCTTACATACAGATAGCTGCTTTATAAAAGTGCATACACAGACTAACTGCAACATGCAGCCTTGGGTTACTTTATGTCAGATTTTTAATGTTCTTTGTTAAATATTAGTTAAATAACCACAATGGTAGAGAGTGTCATAGAACAAAAATGACTTAGACTCTAAACATATTTGACATATTGCATGCAGGTATTCTGTAAAACCTCTAAAAGACTTGTCTTTCTTTCTTTTTTAACAGCAAGCAGCCAATGAGAGTGCCATGGAAGAGGAGCTTGGGTTGATGGGTGCTTCTGCTGAAGATACAGAAGCTGAACTTATTAAAAAAATCTGTGAGACTGAATTACTTGATGGTATTGGAAACCTCCTATTTTCCTTACTCACATAAAGCTGCACTTCATACACTTTTCTACTACATCTGGTGAACATTTTGCATGAGCCTTGTTTTCATTTATATTTTTTAACACTCTCTCTTTGTTTAGAGGAGAACCTGCTGAGTGCATTCCTTCCCCTGCTGGTGAAAGTCTGCAGCTCCCCAGGACATTATTCCCATCCACAGCTCACCACAGCAGCCTGTCTGGCTCTCTCTCAGTACATGATGATAAGGTTACTACAATACATATTATAATGCTCTTATGTCATATCTATAGTGCTGAATAAGCAGGAGTTAAATGACTACATTTTCATAACCATTTATAAATTAAGTGCAATAATAAAAAATAATTCCTAGGTTTCATGTTAATTTGTTATAATTGCCGCCTTTTGTGGTTCTTACTGTTTCTAAAATTATCTTATGTTCATGCCATTGGTTTGATTCTCCCATCAATCTCAACATGTCTGGATGGGCTGTGGGAGATCGCAACCTGTGATTTCTGCAACTTCTAATCAAAAATTAAAAAAATCACTTGCATATTTATGAAAATATTTCAGTTGCGGTCCTACAAACTGATGACTCTAATTGTGAATGAATTTATTGGGATAACTTTTTAATGCTCAATTCTCTATCCTTTGACAGCCCATCGGTATGTGAAGAGAACATCCGTCTCATGTTTACAGTGCTGGAACGCTCGTCTCTTCCCGTTGTCAGAGCCAATACAATAATAGCTCTGGGAGACCTCACTGTTCGTTTCCCAAATATTTTGGAGCCGTGGACACAGAATCTTTATGCTAGGTAATGTAATTACATTTTTGATGTGGGCAGCCAAATAATTAAGGTTTGTTATAGTAGAAATGGGAGATTATCCCCCAAATACAAAAAAAAATGATGCAACCTCCACCTGACGGCACAACTGAGTGGGTGTACCATAAATGATGTTTCATCTCAGCCAACATTCACCTTATGTTTGTACACTTGAGCCACCATCATCCTCATCCCTCCACCATATCTCAGTGTGTTGTTCCCCTCAGACACTGAAGCGCTGCTGCTGTCACAATGCTCCACTGAGCCACATGATGGGAAAAGTTTACTCTCACCATCACAACTTTTTAATAGGGGGCGAAACTTTGAGATGATCTATGGTGGCAAACTATCTACCTTGAAGCACAATCTCGGGTTGCCATGGTAACCAGCCAGCGCTTCATAGCTTGTAGAAAAATCTACCCCACTCTGAACTGGGGTGGAGCGCTGGACCGCCTTGGACAAGGGCACTTTTCGACACTGAACAGCTTAATTCATGGTGTCTAACAGATTGTGACTAGATTCAACCACTACTGTGTTGTAATTATATAGAGCGCTTCAATGAGCCGAAGGGAATAATTTTGGGTGAAGTCAAAGGTTCTGCAAGTTGAAACGCTTTTATGTATGTCTCTTTTTTTTTTTTTTTTTTTTTGAAACGCTTAATGCTTTTCTATTTGCACAAAGTTACACTGTTTTTCTTTGGCCAACTTGGAGGCCAAAGTACTTCTTTCTGAAGTGTGGTTTTAATAATAATGGTCAATAATGCTCACACTGAGGTGTTTCAGACGTGTAAAACATTCTCCTTTGTATAATATGTCATTGCCTTCTCAGTGTTTCTCACCTGATAAGCATTTCATAGTGTCCCCTAATTGTCTCCCACAAAGAAACGCCCCCACTGTTCTCAAGGCTGCTGCCCTGGAGCTCCTGATAAGCGTATTAAGAATTAATTACCCAGTTTTTTACTGTTGCAAGCCCCTGCACTGGCATGTGGTCGTGCTATGTACAAGTCTCTGATCTTCTGCCAGGAGTCTTCCTCTCTGGCATAAATGAGAAATGGTTAATGAGTTTCTTTTGTTCTGTGGTTTTGAATGAATTTAAATCTAAATTGTCCTGCAATAGTGCATCCTCTCCCATTTGTTTGGTTTCAATAACGTTTTGGCTAATCTGAAGTCTTAAGGGAGAGCTTAATTGACCAGGTTGGGAAAATAAGTGTCCAGGTGGCAAGTTATTTGCCTCAGCTACATTTTAAGTTATGGTAGCACAGCGTTTCGAAGATTTGTATTGTTGGCCTTTCGGTCATTAAAATATCAGACTGATCTATTCTACTTTGTGATTTTAGTTGGTTTTTCCTCTAGCGATACCTGCAGTGGAAATATTTATTACCACAATTGGACATCTACTGGATGGATTGTAATGTCTCTGTCCCACATTTTGTGCTAGAGTATGTGGCCAAGTTACTTTGTTCCCCTGACTTTTCCTTTAACACCAGCATGAACTTGTAGTTACTACTTTCCAGTGAAATATTAACAAGCATTGAATGGACTGTCCTGAAGCTCCCACCAGGATGAATTGTAATGATGTTGCCAATCCCTTAAACTCCCTGAGAGCTTTCGTTCAAATTTTAGCATTTCTCTGGAGCAGAAAATATTTGACTGCATTTGCACGAACCAAATCCTTTAAACTCCTTTAAAAATGTCCCTTTTTATTATGGCACAGTTGACTCTCAAAAACTCTGTTTAGTATCCGTTTAGTCCAAACTTTGAGTTCAAACATGATTGACAGTGGCCAGGCTGCATAAGTAGCACACAATGCTGCTAATTTCTGCATGGATGACAGAAATATGTAACAACTGAAGCCTCTTTGTGTGTGTGAGTGTGTTTAAAGATTGCATTTTCATTGGACTATAATTCAAATCATCGATCAATTTGCTTTTTAATTAATAAATACCTCCATAGAGAATGAAATTTCTTTTGGTTTCAGAAGATGAACTAGCCACTAATTTAACATCCTTTTCTCCTCCAGACTCAGTGATGAGGTTCCTTCAGTCAGGCAGACAGCTGTCACAGTTCTTACACAGCTGGTACTTAAAGATGTGCTGAAGGTCAAAGGTCAAGTCAGTGAGGTGGCTGTGCTGCTAATTGATCCTGAGCCTCACATCACAAGCCTCGCCCTTAACTTCTTCAATGAGTTGGCCACCAAGGTATACACACACGTGTACACACACTAACACTGGCACACATCTATTGTAGCAGCCTGCTTATCTGGGGATGTTGATGTTGATGTTGCCCATCAGGACAATGCAATCTACAACCTGCTCCCAGACATTATCAGTCGCCTGTCGGATCCAGAGAGGGGCATGAACACAGAGGACTTCAACACGATCATGAAGTGAGTTTGTGAGTTGCACAGTGTGTCTTTTCCAAATTGCTGCTTTTGTCCCCGTGGTGTTTGACCATACTATGGAGAACGCTACAGACTCAGACAAATTTTGACTTCACTTTTTCTATTTGGGGATTTATTTATTTTTTTTTTTTTTTAACTTGCTGTGTTATTTGTGTCTACAGACAATTGTTCTCCTACATCACCAAAGAGAGGCAGACTGAGTCTCTGGTAGAGAAACTGTGTCAGCGTTTTAGGACGGCCAAGTGAGTTCTTTTCTCATCTACACCTCTGACCTGACCGCCTCTTTCCCCAACTCCTTGTCATTTACCAGCTCATTTCTAATGTATCCAGCAGTATTTGATTTGTGCATGATGTAGGGGTGGGTGTGTGGATAATTGCTGGGTGTTTTCACTGTGAAGAAAGAACAACAATTACAGCAAGAACATAGTTGAGTTCACCTCTCACTGACACTCTGACATCGTCTTATTCGCTCATTTTGTCATGGAAACTGTTTTCCCTCGTACTGTAGCTGAGGAGAGTAGATGAAGAATTGGCCTGGCTGGGCTTCGATCTGTCTCTGACTCATACTCTGTTCATGCTTGGAGCTCAAAGGAAGGGCATTTCATATTACACAATGGCAAAGTGAATTTAGCTATAAGTGGTTCCTAGAAAATCAGATTTTGTCCAGATGCCAGAGTGAAGCCATGTTCACGAGGAATGAGCTAATGAAGGGTTTTTGGGTTTTTTGTGGTCCTTTGTGTGACTTCAAACAATTTGAAATGCATAGAAATCATCATCTCTCTTCAGGACGGAGCGTCAGTGGTGCGACCTGGCCATGTCTCTGTCTCTGCTGTCAATGTGTGAGCGTGGTTTTAAGAGGCTGCAGGAGTGCTGGGAGTGTTACAGTGACAAGCTGACTGAACCTGGAGTTTACCAGCCTCTGCTCTCCATCACTGGCAAGCTTCGGCGTGGGGCCAAACCACAGTTTAAGGTACTGTGTCCTCCTGTTTAGGGGATCTCCCCCCATAAAAAAACCCTCCTCCCATTGTGGGTTTTACCTTTTTGTGTTCACTAATGGTAACTTTGTTTACTAGGCCCAAGTAGATGAATTTGAGAAGCGCCTGACTGCAGTTCACACTAAAGGGCTGGAGAATGTAGAAAGCCCTGAGATGGAAGAGGAGAATCAAAGAGAAAGATCCGTCAAGAAGCCTAGAACCAGGAGAGGTCAGAACTCATCGCCTCGGACTTTGGGCCCTCTTGTTTGTAAACGGAAATATTTTAATTTTGACCTTTGTGTTTTCTGTGTCACACAGGTCAAACGAAGCCTTCAGTTTCCAGCCAAGCTGGTGACAGTTTTGTGACGCCCCAGAAATCTCGCAAGTCCAAGAAACCTGTGATCACCTTCAGCAGTGATGAAGAGGAGGATGAGGAGGGTGGGTGCAGTCTTTTTTTTTTACTTGCTACATGGTCTATCATTGTTGGAATGGACTTTGAAAGGATGTCTTAGTTGCTTAACTTCTAATCTTTAATTTTCTCCTCAGACGCAGTAATGGCGGAGAGTGAGACTCCTAAAGTGACAACTCCTATTGCGCGAACATCCAGACGAGCTCGTCTCAGGAACTGAATCTTTTTCTTTTTACTTGTTTTGTCTTATTTGTATGTCTTTATTTTAAAAATTTCTTTTATTGAACAAATGCATTTTTACACTTCTGTCTTATAGCATATTTTAAAAGATGCTAGTTTTAGGCACCAAGCTACAGTTGTCTGATATAATGACATGAAATCAAGACTTCTTCAATAAACCTGTTGCTTGTTTTGATAAGAACTATCAGTGTCAGTTTGGGTCACTTACTGTTCTCTGTACACTTAAGGAAACCCCAAGAGTCTGAGACCAACAAATATGTAAAAGTTGGGTGTATGCTGGGTTATGTCAAGTAAATTTATGCCATCACTATCAGCAGCTTTGAATGTCTGCCTGTATTATGTGTTTGCACAGTGGTGTTTAATGGGTTGTCACAGCTTGCCCAGACAGTCTTACTGCCACATGCTTCTCTGCTTCATTTTCAATTTTCTTTTCACTTTCTTCAAGCCAATGTCTTTCACGTCAGCTGAGGAAAAAAGTCTGAGGATGGCTGCATGTTTATTTATAATCATGTTTTGTTTAGTTTTTTTTTTTTTTCCCTCTCTTCTCTCTCCTTCTTCCTTCTCTCTAGTTCTGTGACACATTTGCTGTTGCCTAGTTGGCTGCCTCTGTTCTCCTGTAATCAATCTCTTTTGTAGGTCTCCCTCCTCTCGCTGCCTGGTGCTTTTCTCCCTCCCATCCGTCTCCTCCTACTCGTCGCTGCCTACTTTTCCTCCTACAGTGCTCGTCTTTCCACTAGCATCACATGCACGGTAGTTTAACCCCCCACTCTCCACTTTCCTCATCGCTAATCTCTCCTTCTCGCCTACTCCCTCTCCCACACGCTGTCCTCTCCGAAAAGATGAGAGGGGTGCATTTCTGTATGTGTGATTGATATGTTATGTAAAGACACTTTGCCATCCACAGGCTAACAATACGATTGCACCAGCAGTTGGGTTTTATCGGAGTGCAGTGGGTGCTAAGTGCACAAACATGAGTAAATTTGCCCTGTCTATAACTTTATTTAGTGCTTCACAGTATCTGCTTGCTTGGTATGGAAACTGCAGATGCCTTTTAATTAAAATAAAAAATTCATTGATGAAATTGAAGGAGGTGGACATGAATCACTGCCCACTGTGTGATGCACATTTGTAATTGCAGTGGTTTATTTACTTGAAATAATTAGAAGCTGCTGAACTTTGAGGTCTGTCTGTTGGATTGCACAGCACCTGCTAGTATTGTAATTTGGTGGCAGGGGGTGCAGGGAACAGATGGCACTGACAGACTGTAACTTACCCAACAGAGAGGGGAGGTCAGTGCATGCTGGGAACTACTGCAGAGACAAAGGAAGAGAGGGAGGCTAACATGGCAGAAGGAGCGTTGTTGCCACATGGGAAATGTATAATTTAGATTAAGTGTTGACGTAAAACAACTCCAGCCAGGTCACTTCGTAACTCTCCAGTCTGGCTGACAAAGCGTTGGCTAACTGCTGCCCTCTGACCTTGATTTGTGCAGAGGAGTGGCATCAGTATGGTGCACAGTACACACAGTCACCTTGGCAATGACAATCATTCTCCAAGGCTATGACATCATCCCAAAGACTTGGAAAGGGGGGTGCAGAGGGTTTTTTTATTTTTTATTTTTTCTTTAAAGGGGGCTTGGGGGCTCTACAAACCCCTGCTGCAGCATCCCAGCTGATGCCCTAACATTCAGCTTCTGCCAAGAGGACGAACGCAAGAGTGGGAAAAATCATCCTTTCAGTTCCATCAGAGCGAGGAGGAGGAGGAGTCAGGCGAGTGAGATAGTGATGCTCCAGGCAGGTGCCAACAAGTGAGAGGTAGCCGAGAGACTGAAAGCAAGAGATGGACTAGAGCCTGTGACAGCAGAAGACACCGGATCCTTCAGAGAAAACAGGTGAGCACTCAGATTTCCTCTTCAGATATTCAAGTTGAATCAATTTAGACTCTTCAACGCTTTTCACTCATTAGAATGTTTATACCTGAAGGGATAAATAAAAAAAGATTCATACTGCTGATGAAGCTGCAGAATTTTTGCAGACAAACACTATTTCTATATTATGATTATTATAAAAAATCTAAACTTAGGTTCAAAAATAAAAACATTTTCTTCATTGTGAGTTTCCTCACAAGTTCAAAAAAATCAAATTCACTTTTGCAGCACCTATTTTTAAACATTCACCAATCCATGAATTGGAATTTCTTTAATGTGGCAGAAAGTTGTTTTGTTTTTTGTTTTTTCTTTTTCTGTTCTACATTTAAAAGCCTAATTTGTAGCAGGAAGCTGAAACTTAGATATTGCATCTGCTTCTTTACTTATCTGCATGTATCTCAGTCTAGCTGTGTATCTTTTAAACAAATGGGGAAAAAATGTAATAATGTATGCCTTTTAAAAATTAACTATCAATGATTTTTTATTTTTTTTTTAGTAAAGGTTAATAATTGGTAGACACTGTATGTGCTTATAGAATAGTATTTTTCGGGAGAGGGGGTTGATTTGAATTTCTCAATCTAATTGAATATGAATGTGTGTTTGCATGCAATGGTTTTAGTTTTCCTGCAGCAGTTATTCCTGTTCCTGATCTCTGCCATCATGCTGTGCCCTGTGCTGGTTTGTGCCGCCCTGCTCCTCCTGACGCCCCTCGAGCTCACCGAGGCTCGGGCTCTGCATCCATCCCCCGATGCTGTGCAGGTACGCAGGAAGGGGGGCAACATGGGGAAATACAATAGAGGGCTGATGAGAATTCAGAGTGGCTGAATGGACAACACAAAAGAATAGTCCAGAAGGAGGGCAGAATAATGAAATGTATCACTGATTGAATTATTCTCCCTCGTACACTCCCTAACAATTGAATTGAGTCTTTCCTTCCTTCTGCAGTTCATGGAGCAGTTTCTGGAGCGCTATAATGACCTTTTGACCCTGGATGACCTGGAGAACCTGTTGAACAGCCAGCCAGAGGAGCAGTCCACCTTCTCCTCAGGGATCAAAGCGGCAGAGTACCCCAAATGGGCTGACGAGCAGACCCAGCCGGAGACCCCCTGGCTGCGCCTGCTGAAGGGAGCCCTGGCCAACCAGAAACGGGCAGAACCAGACCGGTCCCGAAGGGGCTGGAATCGGGGCTGCTTTGGGCTGAAGCTGGATCGGATCGGGTCCATGAGCGGACTGGGCTGTTAGTGGAGAGAGGAGAGAAATAAAGACTGATGACGTCCTTCCTAGATTATGATGAAGGAACGCACACAGTTACCTGCAGTGAAGGATGTTTACGTGGCAGTATATTACTTGTAATGTGGTGTAAACCCGCAGTGAGGTTTCATCCAGCATAGATCAGATGCTTCACACTATCATGGCTGTTTAACAGGAGCTGTAGTTTGTGTTAAACTGAGTATTAGAACATATGCGCGATGTTTACATCAACATTTTTTTTATGTGCATTGGCACTTTATGTCTTTGTCTGCGTACAGTAAATTTTTGTGGTGTGTTAAAATCGGGTGGACATGAATCCCAATGACACCTGTAATTCCTTCTTGTTTTTTTTTTATGTATACTTATGATTTGCATGAATAAATGGATTTGACATTTTCTGTTTTCTGGTTTTGTGAGATTCATCATTCAGACTCAATTTAGCTGTCGTTTTTGGTTTTTTTTTTGTTTTTTTTTTTTTTTAACTCTTCAAAGAGAAAGCTGCATTTGTTCCCCAGCTCTCTTTGGGTGTGTGAGGACCCTCTGGTGATTATTTTCTTCTGGCATTACAGCAAAGTTCACAGGGCAAAAATAAAATCACCATGCATTATTCAGGGAAGCAGAAATAAATAATCTGGCATCTTCATTAGAGGATATGCAAATATGATGCAACCGTATATGTAATGGCAGTACTGGCAGTCCTTGTACCAGCCATGTGCCCATTTTTTGAAAACATGACATGAGCAACTTTTGGTCTCAAAAAAGAAACCAAATGAAAAAGTGAAAAAGGGTTACACTGCTCTTACAAACGTTCCTAATCACTGCGTACGAAGAAAGACCAACATGGCTGGTGTGATGTTTGTTTTCCTGCGTTCATTGTGAGACAGTGAGTGGTCCACTGACTGGTTCATGTTTTCAGCTTCTGCTAAACACTGGAAGTGTTAAAAACCTTCACCCACTTTAACTTCATTAAAAAAAAAAAAAATCTATTCATTTGTCATGACGAGCGTTTCACTCCGTCTGAGATTTTTGTGGACTTAATAATAGATTAAAACAATCATAACCTACAGTTTCATAACAATGACAGTAATTTCAGATGCATTATTTTGTACAGTAATTCGGGTAGTGTGTTTGAATTCCAAAGACTTCCTATAGTTATTTAGGTGCAGTTCGTTCCGACAGCACTAGATGGTGGGCTGAATTAACTGCCACAGCTGCCGTCTGGACTTTGTTCTGGGCTTAAATGCAAGATGGAAGTTGTACAAATATACCTGTGTGTATACCTCCTGTTTTTGCACAGATCATCAAGCTGAAATTCACACATTCTGCTCCGTCTGTATGTTTGTCAGAGTTAGAATTATTAGAAAATGGATGTGAATGATTATTAAATTTAGAGTATATAAAAAATACTATGGTAAAAGAGCATTGCTGTGTCAGAGAAATTGCATTAATTCTACGGTGGCATTTCCACTAAACTATACCAGCAGATTAGGGTTAGGGTTAGGGTTAGATATGGGTTAGCAGATATCCACATTTTTATTTATTTATTTTTTTTAAATAAATCTATTCTGCCTCCTTCCTTTCTAGAGTGAGAACGGGTTGACTGTTGTGATACAGCATTGAGTATTTGATCTGTATGAGGCAGCATTTACAGTACCGGGAGTAACACATAGTCCAAGTGTTGTCTAGCCAGCCAGCATCTAATCTTAGCCTGACCTTTACTTCCCCTCTTTGACCTTAAGCTGCAAAGCAGAGGCCAAGAGTGGCATGCATTCACTGAGGGTTGTGGTAGTTCAGCTATGCCCAGACCATTGGATTGCAGCCATCGAACCCACCAGCACAGTCGGGTTTTGGTACAGTGTAGCATGTCCGCTGGCCTGCAGCCAATTGTTCAACCACATGATCAGCTGATGTTTAATGATGAAATGCAAAGCACTAAATGTCATTGATGATCCAGTTCAATGATAAAGCACGCTGCACGTTCACGGTGGGCTGCCACAAATAAGGTTTCACTGTCAGGGCTACCTGTTGGCAAGGTCCGGTATGCAGCTGGAGAGATATTTCCAACAAGATTCAACTTGAATGATTGAATGACTCCCTGATTTAATCTGATGGGCTCATTATGCCCATCTAACATCCACATCAGGACTTTTGTTTGAAAGAAACACTGCTGAAAAATGAGTTTTTTTAAAAAGAGAATGAAAATAACTTGGACCAGTGAAGAGAGTTTATGTTCGAGCAGTATAAAACTTTGAAGGACAGCACTCGTCTTTGGACAGTGAAGTGTGTTTTTGTATCGGGGTCATTCATTTTTGAATAATCTGGAAAGAGGAGCTGATTTGCTTAGAAAGCTAGAAAATGACTCACACAGACTGAGGATGCCTCCTATGTACATACGTAATGATCATATTGCGTAACCAATACTCAACTTTTAACTTGTGCCTTTAGGAGATGGAGGTGTGTGTTTGAAAGTGAAGGGTCATGGTCCATGGACATTAAATGTCAGAGTCAGACGACAGAGATTTGATCCCCCGTTCGCTCCTTCTGTGTCTCAGTCTCTGTGTTTCCTGAGAAGGTCAGTGAGGGACCCCTTCTCTTTTTTCAGTCCACTACATGAGGCCCTTAACATCTGATGGAGGGGGGGGGGGTCTGGTCCATTTAACTGAAATGCTGTAAATTAGGCAGATTACTCCCAACCTTTCGGCCAATGATATACATCAGCTCTGGGATGATAAGACAGAAGTTTCCAAGCCGTTTCGTGGAGCAGGCCGCGCCGCATGCCTCCCTGCAGGCTGCCGACCTTGACATTCAGAAGGGGGCGGGGCGTAGAGCACCGATCATTATGGAGTGGGCGTGGCTTGACGCTTCGGGCCGTGATAAAAGCACTCAGCTGCACCTCTTCTTCCCTCACTCACACCCGGAGTCGCAGGACAGACAGAGGAGTCTCACAAACGGTAAATGGCATGGCTGCGGACGTGAATGAAGCCGGGGGGGGGGGTTCAGGAGCTGCAGGCCTCACTAAGCAGATCCGGATCACCTGCAGACAGTCTGCACCGGTCTGACTGAGCCTCGTTTGTAGTGAACAGGCTCACTAAGCACAACTAGATCCACTCTGCTTGGGATTGCTGCTTTAAATATGAGATTGCTTCTGAAGGTTTCAGGTTTTTATCATGTTAAGAGTTGCAGTCATATCTGAGCAGCAGAGGAGAATTAAAAACTGCAGACTTTTCATGTGAATGGTTTTAACTGTGGTCACTGATAACTTATCAAGTCAGTGCTGATAAATTGCATCATATTTATGACACCATAAATGGTGAATTATCAATTTTTCTAACAGAAAACATTGTTTTTATTTCCCCACTCTCTCCTTCCAGAGGACTAAACCAACCCAGACAAAATGGTGAAAGTTGGTATCAATGGGTAAGAGATTATTATTATTATTATTATTATTATTATTATTATTATTATTTTATTTTTTTCATCAAACTTCAACAGCTCTAACTCACATTTTTACAACCTTTTAATGTGCACACACACACACACACACACACATAGTTATTTCTAATATAAACAACATAAAGGAAGGTGACTTTCAGACTGACAGTCAGATGCTGAAGACAGCTAATAGTTTAAAGAAGCATTTTTTTTAAATGTTCACTATTGGCTAGCTGGTGTTTTCATGATTAGAGTTCCAGCTTCAACCTTCTTGGCCCGAAGAGCTGGACAAACTGCATTAACTTTGAATTAATGACACCATCTGCCTACTGAGGAAGGAAAAATGTTTAATAGTATGCACATATCCACACACACACACACACACACACACACTGCTGTTCTTGTGTTTTTCTTGAGCTTTGAACTTTGGCCACCAACAGATAACAATGTAGGCAGTGGCGTCTGCATAGAGGCCATCCAGCAGGGGATTTTTTTTGTTT
This sequence comes from Echeneis naucrates, assembly GCF_900963305.1. Classification (NCBI taxonomy): domain Eukaryota; kingdom Metazoa; phylum Chordata; class Actinopteri; order Carangiformes; family Echeneidae; genus Echeneis; species Echeneis naucrates. Next base: position 16,351,696 of record NC_042516.1, read on the forward strand.
TGTTTTTTTTTTTTTTTCTCCTGTGTATTTGGAAGTGGATGTTTGTATCCTAAATGTTATGCTACACACACACAATCTGACGTTAAAGTCTGCCTATCCATCTCATGGATGTGTTCTTTATCTGCCTGCCCCTCTTCCTCCTCCTCCTCCCCCTCTCTCAAAGGACAGAGTGTATCTGCAAGGATTTTGGACTCGTGGTTAAAAAGTAACTCAGCTGTTAGTCCAGCAGTGCTCTGCTGTCATGGGATTACCAAATTGGGGGGGGAGTCATTTTCAACTTTAACCCCCCAACAGAGGAGAGACTGAACACTGTGCAGCCATAAACCCTGCTACACACACCTCCCTCTGCCCCTCCTCCTGAACCCTGGCCTTTCCTCGGCTGTGGTTTCAGGTCTCCGGGGGGGGAGGGGGGGGGTTATATACCCCACGCAAAAGAGAAAAGGCCAGAGCCATGATGTGCTGAAAATGAAGTGTCAAACCCAAATTCACTTTCATGCTCCTTATGTCCATTTAATATGGACCTGAGGTTTCACAGCAACTCAGCAACATGACTGAATCCATCAACCACTGATTTTTGGTTGGACATTCACGGTGACACACCACCACCTGGAGGTCAGACTAAGAAACAGCACTGTTCCTTTTCAGATTTGGCCGCATTGGTCGTCTGGTGACCCGTGCTGCTTTCCACTCCAAGAAGGTGGAGATTGTGGCCATCAATGACCCCTTCATCGACCTGGAGTACATGGTGAGTCGAGATCATTTGAAATATTTGGCATCAATAATATTTAGGGATGTGATTGAACTTTATGATGGGGTGTAAATAATTTGTTTCCACATGACAATCAATGCATTGACTAGGCAAATGTATCTTGTCTATGAACGCTTCTCAGCAGACCTCATCAGCCTATCTCTTCTTCAGGTCTACATGTTCAAGTATGACTCTACCCACGGCCGCTACCACGGTGAGGTCAAGGTTGAGGGTGACAAGCTGGTCATCGATGGACATAAGATCACAGTTTTCCATGAGTGAGCTCGCTTTGTCTTTTGTATGAAGCCACCAACACTTTCATTGTTATCTAGAAAGACAAACATCTGTTCCCAAATCTACACCGCAGGAGGACATGAAACGGCATTTATTGGGACTCTGAAACCTTTTTGCTCTCTTCTTGCAGGAGGGACCCCACCCAGATTAAATGGGGTGATGCTGGTGCTGAATATGTGGTTGAGTCCACCGGTGTCTTCACCACCATTGAGAAGGCCTCTGTATGTACCCAGTCCACTCTTCACCATATTGTCTTTTTTGTTTCTTACCTTATGACACGTGATGCATGACCTGCAACTGGTGGCTAAAAGGAGGTGTAATTGGATTTTTTTAATGAAACATTTCAGGCTCACTTGAAGGGTGGTGCCAAGAGGGTCATCATCTCTGCACCCAGCGCTGACGCTCCCATGTTTGTCATGGGCGTCAACCATGAGAAGTATGACAAGTCCCTCAAGATTGTCAGGTAAGAGTCTCAAAGTAGGTCAAGCTGTTTGTTTGGTCGATCAACTTATGCATATTTAAGGGAGCGAAAGCAACCAGGATTAAAGTTTAGGACTGTAATTTGATTCTGAAGCCTGCCATGATCTCACAGATGTGGTTTATTTTCCTCCACAGCAACGCCTCCTGCACAACCAACTGCCTGGCTCCCCTGGCCAAGGTCATCAATGACAACTTCGGCATCATTGAGGGTCTGATGGTGAGGATTAAACCTGAGAACAATCGGGCAGAGAAATGATTAGCAGTCCCTAAAACCAGATTTAGACGAAGTCAGAAGGGTGGTGGTTGGGGGGTAAGCTTTATTTAATCATCCTCTGTTCCCTTCCTCTCTGTGCCTTTTCCCATCAGAGCACAGTTCATGCCATCACTGCCACCCAGAAGACTGTGGATGGCCCCTCTGGCAAGCTGTGGAGGGACGGCCGTGGTGCCAGCCAGAACATCATCCCCGCTTCAACTGGTGCTGCCAAGGCTGTCGGCAAGGTCATCCCTGAGCTTAACGGGTCAGTAGCAAAAATACTCGTCTGTGCTTCACGCAGATGGTTAATTGGTACTTTCAATGTGATGAAGGTTTAAAGTGAATCCAATGAATTTAGTTTTTGATCCACTGTTTGGTTTTTTTTTTTTTTCACAGCAAGCTGACCGGCATGGCCTTCCGTGTCCCCACTCCCAACGTGTCAGTGGTCGACCTGACAGTTCGACTGGAGAAACCCGTGAGTGCATCAAAGACATTTCTAGCGTGCTGAAGACTTTGTTCCACCTGAGAAAGGACAAATCCTATCAAAAACCCAAAAGCGGCAACAAATTTAAAAGTACAGCTCGCAGTGTGGGGGACACGTTTATTTTGAGTCACTACTACAGGAATCCGATTAGTACTGCTAACTATTGTTCTAAACCAAGAGCATATTGGCTTTACGCTTTGCTCCTGCGTGATTATACCAATTTTTAAAATCAATAGTATTCAGCTGTTCCTAGAATATGAACAGATTTGCTCATGAATGATGGTGTTAAATCATCTCTTGTGTTTTGTGGTGATTCATCAATTAAGGAAAAAAAAAAAAGCAGTGTAATACATCTTGGCTTTGAAAGCTTTAACCCAAAATCTTCAGGAGAAAACACACAAACAAAACCTCCCCTTCTCCCCCAGGCCAAGTATGATGACATTAAGAAGGTTGTGAAGGCTGCAGCTGATGGACCCATGAAGGGCATTCTGGGATACACAGAGCACCAGGTATGTTTGAGTTAACCTCTAACTGTAGCACTCTGTCCATCAGCTCAGCTGTTAATGTTGCGCGCTGTCCTCCCTCCCTCCCCTGAAGGTTGTCTCCACAGACTTCAACGGCGACTGCCGCTCCTCCATCTTTGATGCTGGTGCCGGCATTGCCTTGAACGACCACTTTGTCAAGCTGGTCACATGGTGAGCCTTTTTTTTACGGGGTTTGTATGTTGTCATGTTTGTTGCGATTGATGTGCGATGACTAATCTTTGGCCCCTGTCTTCTTTACCAGGTACGACAATGAGTTCGGCTACAGCAACCGTGTCTGTGACCTGATGGCCCACATGGCCAGCAAGGAGTAAACCTGCCAGCCAATCAGCTGTCACTGCACTATGACACATCACCCAAACTCTCCCGAGTCCAGAGTTGTACATTTACAATATGACATTATATTATCTCTAACTCTACCTGGTTCCATCTGATAGTCGATGCCATTATATGTCCGAGGAAAGGTTCCACTGAGAGCAAATGAAAATTTAAATTGGTGACCAATTACTACTTTTCTTTTTTTTTTTATTTGTTAAATTCCCAGGTCTGTTCTTGTATGAGATGGAGTGAAGGTGTGAGAGTCTTTGACTGTCTGTAGTACTGAAGTACTGCAGTCAGTGGTGGAATAAAGTCCTCTTTGTGAGATCCACATCTTTCTTTTCTCTTGTCACTACAAAGAGCAAATGTCATTAATGCTTCTACCACTGGTTGGATTCTTATTTGGTCGACTCCAGGTGTCAACATCAACTGGTCAAACCACTCCCAGATTATTTCCTTTAGCTCCATTAGTCCATAAATGTCTGCACAAAGAAACAAAAATTCTAAGTTTGTAAATGTGAAACAAAACTGCAATTAACAATACTATCTAGAAGGAGTTAGGAGGAAGGGGATGGAGGGTGAGGAAAATGGTGAAGGAAATGTAAGATCCGGTCAGAGGATTTGGGTTAGAAGAGGTAATAGCAGCTGGGGGCCCAGCAGGGAGAGCTCTCAAGATAGACAGACTCTACGGAGAAGCAGAGGAAGAAATCCAGGAAGGGGAAGTGTATTTAAGTGGAGGGTGTGGCCTGTTTCAGCCTCTTTGACACCATGCAGTTAGTCCAGGTGAGTTGGCCTGTGTAGGTGTGTTGGGTTTGTTTGATTCTAGGACTGTTCAGGTGAGTTTAGTTGCTGAATCTGCTAGTGTAGCTTGTATTGCCTCCACCTCCTGCACCCTCTATACTTTCATGCCCCCTACCCAAAGCAGGGTCTGTATCCCCACCCCGCTTTCACTGGTGCAGTTGGTGAGAGGTCAGAGTAGTTGTCAGTGGTGCTGTTTGAGATGGTTGTCTTTGTGAGGAGCGGTGATGGCTGGCAGTAGGGGGTGACTCTGGGACGCCAGTGTTCACGGTCCAGCCTCCTGGAGGTGTTGTGGGCCTAACTAGACAAAACACCGACAAAAGGAGGTTCCCACCTGATGACCCCAAAGACATGATAGTTATCACTACTCGCTGGCCTGTAGGGCACATAGAGCAGGGTGAAAGTTTGTTGCTAGGAAGGTAAACACTGAGTCTGATCCATTTCTTTTTTTTTTTTCTTTTTTTTTTTTTTTTGGCACAAGTTTCTTGTGTTTTCTCTAAATAGCCATTCATATTAGTCTGTTTACCTAAAACCACTATAATGCTGACTGCTAAATGCATGTCAAATGGTATATTTTGTGCGTGAATAGTCACAAAAAATTAAGCATTAAATACCCTTTTCTCTTGACTCATCCCAATCCAGCTCATTTGCCCAGGCAGAGACAACATGAGTACAACAACAGTGCTTGTTGCCTGAATACAAAACACTTCACACTCACCTGAACAACAGAGAAATATGCTTGACAGAAAGGAGGCTGAATTATACAGCAAATGAATGGTGCTACAGATTAATAGATAACCCACTCTGCGCTGCCAGACCTGCTCCTTTGTCCATAATTGGTTTTTCTGTCAATAAAATGTTCTGATGCACACTGAAAAAACACTTTTTTTGGCTTAAAATCACAGCGAGCACCTTTTTTTTTCATAACTTCCAGGTATAGTATTCTTCAGTTTCAACCATTTTAGGGCTGACACACGAAGTCAGAGTGCTGTTAGCATACATTCACACACACAGAAGCAGGGAGAATAAAACCCTTCCCTCCCTCTGTCAGCCTGTCATGCCTGGGTGTTTGAGGACACAGGGTGCCTTTGGTACGGCATGCAGAGTTTTGCGTTTGGCATCGGCTCTCTTCTCATCTGTCTGGACCACTGCCTATTGATCTGCTGCTTACAATACGGCAAGTCCAAGATCCGTTTCTGATCCACTCAGACCCATCTGACTCCACATGGACACATTTCTACACAAACCTTAAACCCCTTCCATGATGTAGTCTGTAGGAAACATCCCTTTCATTGAACCAATGTATTGATTTAAAGAGTCTCTGTGATTGCTTACACAACACAAAATTCAATTAGAGCTGAATTAGCTTCAGGAAAATGGTAAAGAATGTCAAGACTTCCCTTGAGTTTAAGAGCGCACATGCACACGCTGCTCGGATTGTCACAACAAAAGCTGACTAAGCAGCTTGGCTGCATCTCACTTCTTTAGGTCAAGGGATTGAGAGACGGCATGTGTCTTTGTTGTGGGTTTACACATTATTCTGGACTTTACGGTACCAGCTGCACCACCTAACTCTGCTGCTTGGTGCCATGGTCGTTCAATGGATCTTGACAAAGACCATATGATTTGAGCCAGACAGGGCTCTTCAGCCAATAAGAGAAAGTGCAGCTCGGTGTGTTGTTAAGGCTATATGGTTTCAATCGTCCTTTCTGAAGGTTACTCTGTTCAGTTTTTGATTAACAGAGGGGCGAAGATTCATTCAGTTGTCTTTATGGAGGATGTCATTTGTGTTACTCAGTATTGTGTTGGCTATTTAGCTTCACGGTTTGTTTGTTTGTTTGTTTTGTATCCGAGGTAACTTTGTGTTGCACTTGAAGAGAGGAGGCATCCATTTTTAAGCATACTCTAAATACATTATTCATAAAGGTGTGACAAAAAGGAGAGGCAAAAGAGGGAAGTGATCCAGATCTCACAAAAAAGTAGACATGAATAAATAAATACATTTAGTCTCACCTGGCTGATATGAAGAGAGATAATTACCACAGTGGTGGGATCCAGTCTAAGCCAACACATTTAAAGATTTTATTTGTAAATGTGTCTGTCAGACTCCTTTGGTCCCGCCTCTTTCCTCATTCTTCGTATTATTTAGGAAAACAGCATGAGAATGATCCTGAGTGTGCCCCTTCACTTCCTGGCAGACAAACAGTTAAAGGACCACTGCTCCTCTAGTCGCGTCTTTACGGTAGCCGTGCTCTTCCAATCCTGCAGCTCCGTCTCTTCCTGCGGTCACATCTTTGTAGCCAGAACTTCAGTGACGCGGTGACATTGGATTTTTTTTTTGTTGTTGTGTCATTTTGTTGTTATCCATTCAGGCTCTGCGTCCCTTTTCTGCCTTAATCGCGTTTATTTGTGCAGATCGTCTCACCGAGGCGCAGCGGCCGCGTCTCCGCTTCTTGGTGTTTTTAGTTGCGGACAGACAGAGAGCCCTGATCCATCAGCCGGCGTTTCAAGAGCTCAGCTTTACGGCTCAGATTCTTTATTAGACACAGTTACATAATCAGGTGGCTACTGACGCTTTTCTGGTCTTTAACAGCTGACTTGGTTTTCGCTCGGTCATTGTATTTTGCTGGAGTGAGAAAATTGCCGTCCGTGTTCATGCCAGATCTGCAGCGCTTTAGTTTTCCATACCATAGCATGAATCCTTTGTTGTTGGCCACTGCGCATCTCCAACAGCATCCACAGCAGAGCCAGACCCCCGGACACCCGGACTCTCCCTCAGGCCTCCTGCCCGACGTGGTTTTCGGAGGTCCCGATCCGGCGTCCTTTCTGCTGGGGGAGCCGGCCGGCCCGGGCCCCGATCATCCGGGGCCTGACTTCACCGCGCCCTCCCAGACCCAGACCTCCCCTTACCTGCAGCAGAACCACAGCGGACACTACCAGCCCCGCGCCGTGCCGCACCCCCCCGCAGCCATGGCCCTCAGAAACGACTTAGGATCCAACATCAGCGTCCTGAAGACCCTCAACCTGAGGTTCAGGTGTTTTCTGGCCAAAGTGCACGAGTTGGAGCGCAGAAATAAGATTTTGGAGAAGCAGCTGCAACAGGCGCTGGATGCCAACAAGGGCTGTGACAAGGGGACCCACACCCAGGAAGCAGGCGTCCAGACCGGATTTGTTGGTACCATAGCGCTCAGGCCGGGCTCCCTCCCCTTCCACAACACCAACAACTCAGCCAGGAGGCCTACAACCCTTTTCCCACCATCGGCCCACCAGCCTGCATCTGCTGAGAACACCAGTTCAACCCAAACCAACCCCTCCAACCCAGCCATCACCATCAGCCAGTCCTCCCCCTCTGTGGACTCCCCCGGCCCCAAACCTGCATCCACCACCAGCACAGGCCCGGGCAGCTCTGCCAACCCTCCTCCACGGTTCCTTCCGGGGACCATCTGGTCCTACAACCACACCCGTAAGTTTGGCCCCGGTGCGGAGCGTCTCACCAGCCCAGGAGTGTCCTGGGTGCACCCCGATGGAGTCGGGGTCCAGATTGACACCATCACGCCAGAGATAAGAGCCCTGTACAATGTCCTGGCCAAAGTGAAGAGGGAGAGGGACGAATATAAACGCAGGTAAATGGCTTTATTACACACACAGCAGGTTTACAGTCGTGTAGTTGTCATGGTCTCCTTTGGAGGAGTGAGCGGAGCTGTAGAGCAGCTACAGACCAACTGTCTCCAGAGCAGCCGAGTCAGCACAAAACCTCAACATTCATCGCCTCCAGCCTGACCCTGTGTCCGCTCGTGGCTGAACACAGAGGCAGGTGCTGCTGCTAGAAATACACCCAAAAAATGACCACGCCACAGGCTAAATATAAAGAAGAATGAAGGTCAGAGCTGGGCAGCGGGATGTTTGTGGCACAAGTGTTCACCTCTGAGCTCCCTTCAGAGTCGATGCATGGGTGGTTCAGTTTAGATAAATATTAGAGAAACAGCCATACTGAGCTCATGTTGACAGGTTTTTAATTTCTAAAACGGCACAAGTCTCTCATCGTGAATAAAATAACTGATGAGGTCACAGAAAGACAAATGCTGGAGGTTTTCCACCTAGGACAATGTCCCTTATGAGACAAACACAATAATGTTTGGGCAGTGACGGGGATTATACTACGTTCACATTTAAGTACAGGATTCTGGATATAGACTTAAAATGCTAACTCATCACAATTATTTTATTTCCAATTGACCAATTTTTTTCTAGAGCAAAAACTGAAACATTGAATGTTCCCATCCTTTGAAATGTGACTTCCTTCTGCTGTTCTTTGTCATATAGGGGAAAAAGAAGTTGGAAATGTCACCTTGGGCCGTTTTTTTTTTTTTTTTTAAACAGATACTGTAATATTTAAAAAATGTCAAATAAATGAATCTAAAATTAAAAGGCTGATTCGCCAAAGATAGAAGTGAAATGCTACTTGCAGGCCAGGGGTCGTGTGACATCTTCAGCTAAATTTCTTTATGCTGTCACTCATCTGTTTACAGTGCACTGATTCACAGCAGTGTCACCTGGATGCTGTATACACCTCATACGTGTGATAACTGGGGATTATGTATTGTCTGTCCTGTGTCTGCTGCAGACAGCCTCGTGTCCCGGGGCATTCAACAGCCTACTTCTTCATATTATGTCCGAATGAGCAGCCTTTCATTTTTGATGGGGGAGTCAGGAGGAGACTGACCACAGTAAAGTGGGCTCTTAGTGAACCAGAGGGAGGGAAGACCATGACATCCCAAGACATGATGACATTGGACATATTTAGATTGTATAAAGAGGGTTGAGGGACATTGTTCTCTGGCTGCTGGTCCAAAAGTTTTCTGCTGTCACAGCCTCTCTCTTGTTCATGACCTCTTTAGGTTCTTTTTCTCACGCAAACCCGACACTATCACGCACAGCGACTCCTTCCTTTGCATCTTTCATGCCCCCCCCCCCCACCCCTCGCCTTTACACTCCACACTGTATCTGCAATGCAGCATGCAGTGCAAGCTGTAACTGCTGGGTGGTTAGGGGGCTTGGCTTGCCAGAGGCAGCACTCTGTGTGTTCTCACCTTACTGATCAAACAAGCATCCTCCATGGCATCAACAACTCTTGTTTCATGACTCAGTTTCTTTCTTATTCCCGAAAACTTTCATGTGCTGCAGCAATCTGCATTTCAAACAGTATTTGTTGGAAAGGCTGTGGTCTCTGCAGTGCGTGGATTTCCCCTGAGCGTGTGTTATGTGAAGTGACTGAATCTGAGACCACATATAGGGGTCTTTGCTCGGGGTTTGAAGTGAAGCAAAGCATGGGCCAGTCATCCAAGCAATATCACAGCAGCGCACAACTCATTGATGATTCAGCTGGTTAATCACAGAGTCATACTCCGTCAATCACCTTTTCTTACTGGCATTATTTACTGCCTGCTGTTACATGCAGCTTGTACCTGGAGTTTATCCTGATTTTTTTCACCTCATACACTTACCTTCTTGTCATATCTTGCCATTCAGCCAGCTTGAAATCCAGTTTCTGTTTTTCATATATTCATCCACACAGACAGCAATGCAAGCTTTCATGCACAAATTAAACCTTTGAAACCAACTTGGTGTGCAAACTCAGACATGGACTGGAGGAGATGGGAGTCAAACTGCCGGGTACGCCCTGGATAGGTCTCCAGTGTGTCACAGGACAAACATACAGAGAAAAACAGCCACTCAAAGTCTGGCCTACAACAACTGAAAGCCATTGATCAACTTCAGCATTCATGTCTCTGGATTGTGGGAAGAGACTGGAGACCCTGGTGGGACCCAGACAGGCCACAGGGCTTCAACCCAGAACCTTCTTGCTGTGAGGCAACAGTGCTGCCTATGCCTCTAATATATATGCAATTTCTGTCTCCTCTAACTGTCTGTGTTAATGATTTACTCTTTCACTTTCTCCCTTTCTTCATCTCTTAGATGGGAAGAGGAATACACTATGAGGATGGACCTGCAACAAAAGATTGCAGACCTGCAGGAGGTAAAAGCTTGTATGTGTTTTTGTGTATGTAGGTAAAGATGACTGCAGACCAACCATGCATTATATATTAGTCACTTAACATTACACATCAACGCAAGACCACGTGCAACCAGACACCGTTTGATACTGAGGAGGGCCTGACCAGTGTTATTGATGTATGAATAAGTCAACAAGGAGACGTAGAGAATGGCGATGCCATCAGTAGAGCAAATTATGCATTTAGGATTTACGATGTTTTCGTGCACATGAAGTAGAAGTCGTCGATGACCTCCACCTGCATAATGTAAAGAGAGTAAGGAGGAAGCTGTGTGAGGGCTGGGATTTTTTTGTGCATGTTGGCACTCAGCGGTTACACGTCTCTTTCTTTATGGCCTCCTTTTATCTGCAGGACCTGCAGGAGAGTGAGGGCTGTCAGGACGAACTGGCCCTCAGAGTTCAGCAGCTGAAGGCAGAGTTGGTTCTCTTCAAAGGTCTCATGAGCAATGTGAGCACTGGACAGCTCTGCACATATATACTGCCGTGTACCAGTCATACAAACACACTCAGCGAGTAGCACTAATCAGATGATCCAACGGACTTAGCGCAGCAACACTTTTGTTGCTATCCGTTTGGTACCACTTTCCAATGAAGCATGTTATGAAACTCTCATACGTTGTGAAATTGTGTGCTGTATCAGCAAATGGTACCATAACTTTGCTTTGAGGGAATTCCCCATTAAGTCTTGCTTGCGTCTTCCTTCCTCCTTACAGAACCTGTCAGAGCTGGACAGTAAGATTCAGGAGAAAGCCATGAAGGTGGACATGGACATCTGCCGCAGGATTGACATCACTGCTCGTCTGTGTGATGTAGCTCAGCAAAGGAACTGTGAAGATGTCATCCAGATGTACCAGGTGCCGAGACCAAAACTCACTAGATCATTTCTGGTGCTTTTGTTTTCATATGTTCATCTGATCAATTAAATTGCTTTCTGAAAGAGTTCATTGATAACGATGAATCCTGATTACATCCTTGTAGGCTCCCAACAATCAGTCATCCCTAAACTGCCGTAGGAAACAAACTCCCCTGTCATTTAACGGGAGTGAGTGTGACGAACCTGTCAGCACCTCTGAGAGTGACGGAGGCGTGGTCAAAGATGAGGACCACTGTGGTTCATCGGCCAATCAGATCAATGAGGAGATGCAGAGGATGCTGAACCAACTGTGAGTCGTCTGAATTCAAAACGCGATGAGAGTCCGCAAGTCCTGCAGCGCAGCTAACTAGTTTTCAATGCGTGGATGTGTTCTTCTGTATTCTCTAGGCGTGAATGTGAGTTTGAGGATGACTGTGACAGTCTGGCTTGGGAGGAAACTGAGGAAACCCTGCTTCTTTGGGAGGACTTCCCAGGATGCACTTTGCCTCCTGATCCCACCCACCCGCCTGGAGAGGTAGGCTTCAGCAAATGTTCCTGTTTAAAGCAACCTACAATAATTTAGATTTTTGCGAAAGCATTTTCTGTCTGTTTTGATTTTTTTCCCTTACATCCTTTAACGCCTTTAGTGAATATCTTAATTTTAGTTCTGATCTTCAGGCTCTCAGTCGTCATCCTTCAGACAGCAGCATGTGTGTTGATATTGTTACTGTGGAGTTACTGTGCAGAGCAGCAGGTTGATTTGTTTGTGGAGACAGTTTCCTCTCTTGTCTGATTTTGCTGCACGTCTGGCAGGCGGTGTCCTAACCTTCGCTGCTCTGCTAGGACAAAACACAGAACGCACACAGACACAGAGACAACACGCTCACATGCACACTCTGATAGATGTGGTGTTTGGCCTGCATCCCTGTGCAGCGTGCTTGTTTCCAAGAAATGGATGTAGGTATTTGTTTTCATTCAGCGGCTGTGCGTTTGTTTGAACAGTCTGCTGCCCCTTCAGAGGCAGGAGCTGCGCTGGTCAGTAAAATTTGAGCCGATGGAGCAGAAAGCCAGCTGTGTGCTTTAACAGCAGCATCATTTTCTTTGCGTCTGATTTTTAAATGATTAGAACACAATCCCCTTAACTTTGTTGCATAAATTTAATACCACCAAAAATAATGACACACTGAGAATCTCTTTCTCTCTCTACCAGGAGGACACTCTGGAAAAGGTGATTAATGACACAGAATGTCTGTTTAAGTCTCGAGAGAAGGAATACCAAGAGACAATTGACCAGATTGAGGTTAGACAGCTCTTTGATATTTACCTCTTCCAAATATGTCAAGTTGCTTGTGTTCTTGCAAATGTTTCACTCATATCAGCTGCTGGTTTGTTCTTTCTTTCACTGTCAGGACTTATTCTCGTGTCTTTTGCACTGCATATTCATCAAGCAAGAGGTTTAATCAGCTCGTAGTAGTATAACATACTTGTCTGTTATCACGACCGTTCATTTTCTATCGTAAACAAATCAAGAGGAGAAAAATATGGCTCAGCGTCTGTGATCACCATCTGGTATATTTCTGACTGTAGCTGGAACTGGCCACAGCCAAGAGTGACATGAATCGACACCTGCATGAATACATGGAGATGTGCTCGATGAAGAGAGGCCTCGATGTTCAGATGGAGACCTGCAGGAGACTCATCACACAGAGTGGAGAGAGGTAACATACACATGATATGCACGCACACGCACACACGCACACACACACACGCACACACTCCCACTCCCTTTCAGAATGCATCATCTCTCTTACTGCTCTGCCATTTTCTTCAGCTAATGCCTTGTTTAACATGACCTGTAGTTTCTTAACGTAACACAAAAGGTTTCTGTCCAGTATTCATACAAACATGAATCAGATTGTAAGGACAGTATAGTGTCCTTTCCACTGTAAGGAAATATAAACTGTTACTAATATTAATTTCATTAATTATGTATTTACAGCTTATTACCTTGATTGTTAATAGGGGGAATTGTTTTGATCTGAATGTTGTTTTTGGTCAGCAACTAACTGGAAATGTACAAACTAAATGCTGTCCACATCCATCTGTGCTTAATGGGGAAGAACCATAAACCATAAAATGAACCATATAAAATCTGTTCTTCTAGGAAAAGCTAAAATAAATTCTGGTTTTATTTGCTGGGGAAAAAAGAAATCTCATATACTTGTCCCATTTTCTAACCTGCATCTCTGCGCTGTCTCTTGCAGTAACTCTGCAACACCCGTGTCCTCCGACGAAAGTGACCAGAGAGACCACGACAAGTCGTCGACGTCTCCACCTATGTCCTCGAGCGCTGGGAGGTCTTGACACTTCCTCACCCCGGCAGCAGCGGCGGCTGCTGACCTGTGACCTCCGCTGAATCCAGCTATACAGTACCACACCAGTGCAATATACACCTGTAACTATGGCAACACCATGTTTACATTTGATCCTCTTTCTTCACTGACTCATATCATTTATTCTTGCGCTGTCCATCCAAATCAGCTTCAGTCTGAGACTCTGAGCAATGAAGCTGCAGTTGAGTTGCAGAGTTGGGTGGTGCTGGATGATGGTGAATTAACTGTGTGTCAGCGGGGCTGTGTCCCGCTGATGCACTGAGGCAGCGCAGTGCTGTAGGCTGCAGAAAAGCATAGCATGACTTTTTCACTCCACACGCACCAACAAGCACTTGTTAACCTGGGCATCTTTATCTTACAATAATCGAATACACATTTAAATAACCGTATATTATACAGTAACCTTGACGGCTTCAGCGCTAACTCCACAAAATATACAGGCCTGGACTTTACATTTTCTCTACAAACCAACAAAAAAGAAGAATCACTCAGTCTAACACTGCAGCTGATACATGAAATAGTGCACCAATGAGAGTCAAATGCGAGTCTGGTGTTGGTATTGATGAGTCTAAAAACTGATGCGATGTCATGACTCAGCATTTAACTGCCTTGCTGCTGCAGATTGGCTTGCTTTGTATATGAGAAGAGTTAAAACGATCAAATAATGGGTAAAGTGAAGATCAAATAATCAAATCAATATCTTTTCTAAATTTAGCAAAAAAAAATGAAGTCAAAAAGATGATGAAAAAAGCAAACCCAAAACACTAGCTGTGTGTAAAGTGGAGCAGCAGAGCTGTGTCCCTGCATACCAAATGCCTTGTCCCTCTTGCCGGCATTGCAGGGAATGATTTTTGAAAAGAAAGCTCTCGTTGATCATGTAGTCTGTTTTTTTTTTTAATGTAGTTTGTTGTTTACTGTCTGAGAGAGAGGAAAATGATGCATTAAATCTTTGGATATTTGGCCAGTAATAGCTCATCATGTGACAAAGTTCCACCATAGTTAATACTAGAATGGCATTCAGAGAGCGCTCTGCCAATGTCAGACAACATACACCAGATTGAAGAGATTAAAATCCTGACTCATGCTCAAAAATGAAATGGGTCCTGCTGTGGCAGAAAAAAACAGACATGGGTGGAAACATATTCTCCTTATGACTGAGCTATTACATTTCAGCAGCATCTGTTAGCATCACTTAGAAGAAGCCACCAAATTTCTCAGTGGAAACAAATGATCAGCATTGCTTAGGTGAGTCAGATGACGCATAGAATCTTTCAACACAAACGTGATTATTTAGGATTAAAAATACGTTGAATGAGCTGAACATCAGATGAGGCTGTCTGAAGTTTGTGTTTTCTTTAAACAGAGCTGCATGAGAAAACTACAATAGGCGTGAAGGATCTTCTCAGAAGGAAGTTTATTTCTTTTGTCTGGTGCAGTGGAACATCGCTGATCTGGAGTCAGCTTTGCTCTACGCTCTGCATCACTGACACTCAGACAAGAAAAACACTGCATGGTGAAGTGCATTGACAGCCAAGTGTTAGGTAGGAGCTGTTAATGATTAGTCTTATTTCAGCAGTTATCCTTAGTTTAGAGTGAAGGCTATACTGTTAGAGGTGCATGATGAATCATTTTAAGGAAAGCGAAAGAACAAAGAGATGTTAGCCAGTTAGTGCCAAAATTAAATGAAAATAGTCGTATATATGAATGAACAGGAGGTTGCTGAAAAAAATTGAACACATAAATATAGCTGCCGAAGCTATTTCACCAAGGTGCTTGATGTATATAACGAAAACTATTTTTGAGCCTATAAATGTTTGCACATAGAAAGGAAGAGCAAAGCAAAAATGTACTATATGAAACATTCAGCACTATTACTTCTATAACAAAAAGGTTAACACTCTGGAAATAGAAACCAATATTTCTTTTCTTCATATTTTCCTGATCTATTACATGTTGCTGGTGGGGTACTAGAATAACAAATTAACATGAAAACATACCTCATTTTTACTTTATTTAATGCTATTCTGGGCACATTTCAAAATGAAGTTCAGATATACAGCTGAGGATACTGCTGGAAATTGACTGTTTGGGGGAACACGCCCCTGTCAATCATCTGTTATGAAGCACTGATATGGTAATATAGTCCTGGCTGTGGTTTGTTACGTGTGGTGGAAGCAGGTGAAATTTATTTCTTCTGCCTCTACTGTAATAGTAATAGAACCAGAAGGGCAGCGGTTCTGAAGCTTAAATAAACTCATGCATGTGTGGCTGGTGGAATCAGCTGACTACGGTGGTTCACCACAGTTAGGGATTTCAGAAATATGTGAGTTATAACACACACCGTTTGTCTTTATACAGTTTTACTTTCATGCACTGAGTGAGTCTCTATGTATGCATGTGCCAGTGTGTATGTTTTTGAGTGTCATGTCTGTACAGTGAGTGTTTTTAAAAGACTTTTACTGTGGCAAATGCACAACATAAAGAAGCAGCAAACAGAACAAGTCCAATTTGATATCTTCCCTGTGTAAATTTCGAAGTGAAATCCCACAGCGAGTCATCTTTCGTGAATATCGACTCAAAAATATGGATGTACAAATCAAATGAAGATGGAAATCTTTTTTCCGTTGATACTTTTTATCTATGTATGTATGTGTGTGTTGTCGCCAAGTAAAGTCCATTTAAAAATAACTCAAGTTAAAAGTATTGAAATGCAAATGCTTTAGCAAAATGACTGTATGATGGCTTTGATATTATGTATACAAAGGAAGTGTAGCTTTGAATATATACTTGTGTTTAAAGACTGCAGAAGAAAATGTCTACAGTCACACATCTGATACAATTTCAAACTGGGGACAATGACCTGACTTCTCTTTGTAGCTTTAAGTGGAGTTCACAGCCGTAGATTTGTCTTTTTCTTGGTCTAGATCATATTTGGTGTCACACAGCAATTTCATGTTAATCCTGAGTATTGATCAAATACTCCAGATGTGTGTCTTTGCAACTTTAAACGTCAAGACAAAGCAACTGTGACTAAAAAGCTTCACAGCAGAACTAGTCTGTAATGTGTCAAGAGAGACTGAAAGAATAAAAGATGCAACTGAGCAACAAGCTAATGTGTTTTTTTTTTTGGTTTTTTTTTTTGTGCGACACAACAAATGTTCCAAGTCAACTTTTTCCTGTTCACTTTAACATTAGCTATCTTCTCTCTACACCAAGACTATTAAATAAGTGTAAATCTCAAATCAGAGAGGCTAAAGAACTATATGTAATACTTATTTTGACCACAAGAGGTGGAAGTACAGTGCTACCTCAGGTGAAAATGGACAACAAGTGTTCATTAGTTTTTTCCATCTATCCTAATCATAAGGAACATATGTTGCGCTCTGCCTTTTTACTGATAGTCCTATTTAGTGATGTACAGTCCCCTAACCATAAGCCTTGTGGCTAAAATTGGTATTACAAAAACAAACACAAATCATACATACAAATCCCATGAAGAAAGATGGATGAAAATGTATTCAACGGATTTGTCTTTCATCCCCCGTTAACCATATTATTATATAATATTAGACTGATTTACTTTTTTTTACAACTATATACTTCAATGACTGAATGGAATAATCAGCCAGGATTTTCTTCCTCACATTTTGCTTTTTTGCCCCACAAATAAATAGACCAATTTTTACAATCTTTTACAATCTGGTTGTGTGTGTTACATCCCTTTACATCCCTTCTCCCTTAACCAGCCAATTTGTAGCATCACATTGTACATTTGCACATTTACAGCTTTGACATTATATTTACAGCATGAATGAGTCTGTGTGTGAGAGCTGAAGGTGTAAACAGGACGGCAGCAGATGGGTAAAGATAAGTAGGCGACAGAAACAGGAAGATATAGTCAGGTAAGGAAACAGTGACAGTTTGGGCTGGAGTGTATGAGAAGACAGAGAGAGAAGAGTCACAGCCTGAAGAAGTTAAAACAACAGGAGATTATCACACGCATTATACTGAAGGTAATACGTTCTTTTTTTATTTTCGCCATATTTTAATGTAGACCTATTTATAATATAGACCTATAGATTTTTTTTTTTGTTTTGTTTGGGCAGTACAAATTACAGAAAGCGCACTCTTTTCCAAAAATGATAGTACACCTAATGTATGAAATTTTTTCTCAATAGAATGGGGCTTGTGCAATACTTTGTGGCTGTCCTGATGTTGCCTGCACAGTTGGTGTTCACCACCCCACTGGTAACAATACATTTACTCTTTTTCTTCAGTTTATATCCTTAAAATATTTTGTAATTATACCAAAAAAAATCTAGCTCAAGGGACGCTTGCTTTTCAATAACAAGAAATGATTAAAAAAACTCAGGTTGCTCATTGCCATTGTTAGTGTTCATGTTCAATTGTTTCAATGTGTTAACAGAGTTCTTATTCCACCAAAGACCAATCAATGTGCCCCCCAGGTAAGATAGTTTTTATATCTGATAGTAACTTCTTTTATTCCTGTATTGCTCTTTCTGTATGTTCTATGTCTGGCTTTGATTCACTGATTGCAATGAATGAATCAACAGTGATTAGTATTTGGAAATGTTTATGCAACACTGCGACGTATAGTATTTATATGTCTTTCTCTGTGCCTGTTTTTCTTTCTGCCTTGATGAAAAATGACGCGTACTGCTCGCTGAGTTTGTGCCGTACGACCACATCCTTCATTGATATGCAAGCTAGAAGAGCAGACTGTCGCTGCTCCCCTTCTCATCCGGTTGCTTTCATTTCCTTCTTTCTTCTCTGTCAGGTAAGTTTCTGGAGTCTGGTGAGTGTAAGCCCTGTCCTGCAGGAAGCTTCACAACTAAGAAGAACTATGAAGAAAGCTGCCATGATTGTTTCAGAGACTGCAGGCAAGGTAGAGAAACTATGATTAATTTCCATTAACTTAAAGGTTTCCTCTGCCCCTGCGGTGATGTCAGGGATCATTGGGTTTCAATAATAAAGTGAAAATATATGCCACTAATGTGTTTGCGTATCTTGAAAGAAGATGGTGCTAAAGTACAATTTTTTTTTTCCCCCTCCAAATCAGATCATCATCTGAAGGTGGTTCAGAACTGCACCAGCACGTCTGATCTGAAGTGTGTCTGTGAAGATGGTTATCAATGTGCTGAGAGGGTCCGATACTCAGAGAACTGTGCATTGTGTGTCAAGACTGTGGTAGAGACACAAAGTGGTAAATACTAAATACAGCAGCTCCAAAACTCTGTCAGACCAGACAGGATTCAACCAGTAGGGGGCCCCTCCATCACAAACAAATCTAATAAAAAAAAAAAAGAGAATACATTAGGCATCCACATGCGACATCCACATGTAAAGTGTTAACAGGAAAATCTGCCCAAACATCGTAGGTAAAGAATTCACTGAAGAAGATTCCTCTCGGATGAATCAGTACAAGAACTGGCCATAGCAATGAAACACTGAAATTCCCCCAAATTGTTGAAATATGAGATATGAAAGAAATGGAAATGTTGCTTTCAGACCAGTTGTGGGATTACATATAGATTCACTATAACTCTTACAATTTCCAAAACAAGTCTGCTTTACTTACCACTGACAAGGGACCGTTTATGACAGTTTGCAAGTTGTAATTAACGGCTTTACTGACGGTTCAAATGTAATACTTCATGGACCAATTGATAGCAAATAGAGAATAGGTGTTCAATGGCAGAACAATCACTGTGAAATGTTAACAGTAAGCCGTTTTATCGTTTGAATAATGACGTTTCTTTTTATTTATTTATTTTTTAATAAGGATGCTCTTGTAACAGTGAACCTTGTTTAAAAGAAGATTTTTGGAATAATCCCACTCTTTACGTGATTTGTGTTAGTTTGATTATGATTGGCTCTCCTAGTTTCTCCTCAGCTATCATCCTGGCCATGATTCTGCAACATGCTCTGCAGTCACATTTGTCTTGAACTGGTGTCATTTCACGAACCGATAAATCGCTCCCTCCTGCACTTGCAGACTTTAGTATCACAGCAGCTGTGCTAATATTTATGTACCGACCAGGAAACAGACACACTCAGCCAGCAGGATAACAATAAAAACAGTCCTTCATTCCAATGCCAGGATCAAAAACAGGAAGCCAGTCAGTACGAAAGTCAGGAGTCTGAGGTCAAGGAGCAAAAACTTAGATGAGGGAACAGAAAACAACGGCTGGATACAACTGCAACATCCAACAAGGCAATTGGGGACAGCAGGAAGGAGAAGGAGGGTTTAAATACACCAGGGAAGGGTTGGATAAAACCGGAAGTGATGAGCCAGAAACAGTGCTTTCAAAATAAAAACACACCACAGACTGAATGTTTTTGTTCTCTGATTGTAAATAGCTGTGACGTCCCGACATGATGAGCAGACCTCTGTTACCTCAGAGCATAGCAGCACTTCTCCTGAACCCTGCCAAGTTCCAGAGTGAGTTGTTCACTTCCTGACATACAGCACTTCTCAGATATTGTTCCACTATTAAAGTACTAAATACTTATGTAACATTTTACTCACATCTCACACAGATGCCTGAAGTCTGCCCCACCAACTCCCAGTGCAGGTGAGGGTGTGTGTGAAAAAAAAAAAAGTCTTTTAGAATATAATTTATTTGTCTGGTTTTCAGACACACAGATCAGTTTCTATCTATGCTGCTGGCCTGGCTGCAGGAGTGGGAATGTTTGGTGTCATGTTGGATCAGAAATTATAAAGGATGTCATGACATTGAATTTGCTGATCCTCTATGTGTTTTTATCTGGTTGCACCTTGAGGTGAACTATCCTGCAGGATGCCGTAGCCTTGTCTCACAACCTCTCTCACCATATGCATCTTTACATGTATCCAACGTAACTGAAATAATGTTATAGACCATGGCATCTCCTGCAAGATAGGTGTACACACACACAGACACACACACGCGCGCACACAAAGCTGTGAGTGTGACTATAGACTCTGTCTTGTCTCTTTCAGATGTCAGTAGTAGTAGGCTGGCAGCCATCTTTGGTTCATTGGCTTTTACAGGATGTTTGGCCCTTATGGGCCTGTTCTGCTTCTGCTGCCCCGGAGATGAAACATATTTTAAGAGAGGTAAGTTGGTGATTAAATTCAGGGCAGAATCAATGTCTGGGCTCGCAGTCAAATCTTCTGGTTGCCTCAACGTCTGGCAGACAGGAAATATTTTTCATAAGAAGTTTAAAAATGACTAGATCACCTGTTTAGTGGCTTGTGTTGACTCATCATTGATGGACCAATGTCAAGAAATCCATCACTTGGCTCTTTCTCATTACTTAATCTACTCTTTTACAGCTATTGCAAAGTTATGTCACAAAGTAAGTATCGAAATGATCCTGGTGCTTATTTTATCATATATTAACATATTAATATTATTTTCAGCAAACTAATTCCCATGTTCTTTTTGAGGCAAGGCAAGATGCTTCTCACATGCCAAGTGAGTCAAGTCTTCAGTTCCCCAGGGACACATTCAGCCCAAAGCAGCAGCCACCATCCATTTCAGCAGCCAATCTGGGTACTGATGAGTGAAATGAGAACTTTCATGTGGAATAGTTGACTCACAGTTGGGGGCATTATGAAAATATTAATAATAATAAAACCAAAACTCTAAAAGCAGCTGTGTTACTGTTCTGACTCTGAGTTGGACCAAGTCTGTAAACTAAAATGTTCTGCATCTGCAGGACAACTAAAAAATCACCTCTTCCTGCGTTTTTAGGTCCAGTACATGTCCACAGTGCCGGGACGGTCATCTTCAGCTTGCTCAACCAGTTTACAGGACAAGTTGGAGAAACAATTAAAGGTGGACACACAGCTGAGATGGTGGGAAGTGAAGGAGAAGATGATGACAGAGACTGTCCCGCGCATCAAGCCACCCCTTCTCCCAGTATTCATCTCTCTGAGGAGAAGAGCGGAGAGACTGACAGTATGTTCTTCCCCTCCCAGGAGCAGGGAAAGGACTGCCACATATCCAAAGAGGAGGAGCTATGATACGTAGAAGAATTCCCAGAGCATTTTTCCTGGTGGTTATGACCACAACCATGAATACCATCCTTTTAGAGGAAGTAATTATGAAACTTTGAAACTACAGATGAGTGTGTAGCACATTTCATCTTCCTCTTGAGACTCGTGAATTCTTACAGTTCTCTAAGGTGGATTTGCTGCATGCTCGGGGAAAACCTTTGGTGGTTAAAACAGCAGAAATGTTAATTCTGTGATTAACAGCTAAGAATCGATTTTTCTATTTCTTGTTGTAATTTAATAAATCCTGTAAATACTGTTTGATAAGCCTTGTAGTCGCTCTTTAAAGTCTTTGACCTAAATGTTTCAGGTTTTTAATAATTATTTGACATTTTACTTGTAATAACATTTTATTTTGAATAAAGAAAATTAGGTGGAAATGGAAATACTTACAAAACATTCAACTGATATCATCTAACAACAAAACTGCAGTAATACATATGCGCGTAAATATATATATATGTGTGTGTGTATATATAGATATATATACAAGATGCAAAGATGTGGAATATCTAACTTTTGTGTACCATAGTACATACCACCTTTTCACAACACAGTGCACAATGGCGAACTCCTGTATGTCCGTGTCCAACTGTATTTTCACTTTCTTCTTCTTCTGTGTGCTCATGCACTTCTCATGATTTTACTATGATAAAATTTCAATTCTAGCGTATCAATGTCACAGACGTCAAACAGCCATGTTTCCTCTCAGGAAACTGTATCAGTGAAACTGTAGGCATGTCCTTTGCGGTTCCACTCGCCACCATTGACTGGCGTGATGTTTAGCCCCATTAGTTCCACACGTCCAAGGCAACAAAAGACATTCTGCATCGGCTTTGTGTGTCTTAATGTCCACATATCAAGTTTTTGCTCATGTAGATTTTCCTGCTGACGCTTCACGTTTCCTCAAGTTCGGACTCAACACGCAGTTGGTCCCACAAGAGGCTGATCACATTTCCCACATGCTTCCTGAACCGGTTGGGAGACCTCCTCATCCTGAGAGCACAATGAAACTGGTGCTGGTTTATCAGCGCCAACGTGGCCCATGCAACAAAGGAGCAGAGGGAGGTGTTTTTTAGATATACAGTTGACATGCTGAAATATAATTTGCTGCAGACTTGTTCACTTCTGGGCAATGATAAACCTACCATACATGGACCTGATCCAGCGCAGAAAGCCCTTGATTTTTGTCAGAAAAGCAAGTGCAAGTCCAACACACAGGAGGGCAATGATGACCAGGAAACACAATGTATCTGTTAGAATGTGAAAGAGCTGTTTTATGCAAATTCTTTCACAGCCACAGGAGGGCGAGTTCAGGCACTTTATTGGCTCAACCATTATCTTATTTTACCTCTGACTGGCTTGGAAGATGACAACAGTGTTGTGATGGTTTCAGATGTTGTAGCTGATGAGAGATTCAAAAATAAACAATGAGTTTATTGCAGACATCAAGAGTTCATCTGTCCATGGTTCAGCTCCCCCGAGGTCCCACACACTTCATAATTAACTTCACTTTGTGTTTGCAACCATACTCCATGGACGCTGTATTGTCTTTAATTCTATGAGATGTTGTCCTGGCTTCAGATGATTAATAACTTTGGTCAAGCAGTGTGATAAAGCGGGGTGCCACTCAAAGAACAAAGACCCCACACTGAAGTACCAATTAGCATGTCAGAAACCCATCACCTTGAACTTCTTCCGTTTTTTTTTTTCAAATACAAAAAAAAAAAAAAAAAAAGTCATGATGGCTGATGGAGGTGCACACATAAATAGTCAGCAATAATAACTACAACAAAAGAAGAATTGTGGTTTTTCTGCCCTGCTCTGATTGTTGGTTACAGGAAAGTGAGGTTTTGGTGTATAAGACTGTACTTGTGGCCACCCAAAACTGATGGTGGTTGTGGTGACACAGATGCTTATCCAGAAAATTTTGTAAGATGAATTTTGGTTATATGGTTAAATCTGTGGCAGCCCTTTATGCTGGTGTATGCTTAGTTGGCCAGAGTTTTCTGTAGGTAATTTATTTGAGCAACAAAATGTTAATTATATATATATATATATATATATATATATATATATATATAAAAATATTATATATATATATATTTTTTTTTTTTTTTTTTTTTTTTTTTTCATGCTCAAGTTTCTTTTTCAATTGCCTGCATGAAAATTTCTTTGATTCAATGGTCTGATTGAAATGGGCTTGTGGTTTTCTGATCAAATGTAAGTCTGCTAATGTTAGGCAGCAGCTGACTCTCGGGTGTTCTGACTGCACTTTATAGACCCCTTCGAGCACAGCTTGAACTCTCCCAAAGTCTATGGGAGACCATCACAGGACGGCTGGTCTAATTTAACCAAACACACATTAAATAAAAAAGATCACTGCTGCTCAAATTGAGTATTTCATGTGTAGATCCATGTTTAAAGTAGTCCTCAACGTGCTCACAATCTATTTCACAAGAAGAGAATTCACAAGAGCTACTACTCTGACTGTTGTGTTAACGTAGCATCTCATAAATTTGACTTTTTGTCTCATAACTATGACTTAGTATGTGAATTTTTTTTTATCAAGGCTAAGTTTTCAAATTATTATTATTATTATTTTACTGGCGGAAATGGGCTTCCATACCTATGTGAAATTTAGAGGTGTCTTACTTTTAGTGGTTGGAGGAGCTGTAGGTTTCAGCTCACACCGTGTACACGATTGGTCTCTGCATCTGTAGCCAGCTTCACATTTACACACATTTATGAGTGGCATTGCAGCGAGACTTGTGCTTCACTTTTGCTATAAAGATAAATCCTAATTTTGAAATAACAGTAAAAGAGTTGTCATTATAAGAAGTATAATCATAACTCTGACAATGTGGGAGGTCAGATGAAAGGTTTCTGATGAACACATGACATTAATAAGGTGACGGAACAATTTATGGAAAATAAATAACATATAAAATAATATAAATCATTATTTGTACTTTTATGTTTTCATACATGTATGCAAATTTATTCAAATGTCCATATTGATGAAAAAAATTTTATGTCCATTTTTTACCTGTAGTGAATGAAGGGAGTGTGGGAGTGGTGGTGTCAGATGCTGGCACACACTGTGTGCACGATTGGTCCTCGCATTTGTAGCCATCTTTGCATCTGCACACAGCGTTATGAGTGGCATTACAGTGCAACTTGTACTCCATGTTTGCTGTAAAGGCAAAACAAAATAAAAAAAACTGCTGTCATTATAAGAAGTATAATCATAACTCTTGAGTATGATTATGAGTGTGAGAAAACACGCACATACCTAAAGGTTGTGTTTCAACATGAATCAGAAAATGCGAAATGACTTGATAACTGGGAATGGCAGGTAATGATTCGAGTTTCAAGTCATAAGACGGTTATATTATTGCTTCATATATGACTTCGCTGGAGCCAGACTGAACTGTTCTGTTTCAGTGAAGACAGTATTTCACTCTGAATAAACTGTTTCTTTCTGATGGGTTGTTTTAAAGTGCACTCTTTAACCTGATCTGAAAAATGAGCTAAGAGAAAACTACTTATATGAGTTCAAGTCAACCTTAGTCATCACTCATTTTTTTGCATATTCATAATTCAATGTAATCTAAGGTCAAAGTTCACACTTAATTTCAGTCTTTTCAATTTCATTTAAATTGTTGGAGCCACATTTGTAGGAAGTGCAAGCTGCGGCTAAAAAAATTGGTACAAAAAATATTCAAGACGTAGACTTCTTGTCAAAATGTCCTCACAAGCACTTTAATAATTCTGACAGATTATTAACAGAAGCTGCAGTTTAGGTACATTTTGTGTTACTGGCAAAATATATAGATTTTACTTCAGTTAATCAGCCTCATTGGGAGCCAGGAAGTTGCAGTTCATTACAGTGCTGACAGAAATTCATGCAATTTATTTACTCCCTTCTTTTACACTCTGTCTACACATTCAAGCCAGTCGACTACCTCGCCAAGACTGATGAACAACTGACGAAAAACTGTCTTTTGAATGGGGTGAATCACTTCCGCTTAATTAATTTCCATTTCCTTTGATTATTTCAAAGTCAATGCCCGCATAGGACTTAAGTTATTTGACATTTGAACACCTACCATCATCCTCCACACTATAAATACTGGCAATGATAGATAGCTGCCAAACACTACTGCATGTACTGACAGGTAACAAAAGGTATTTTTACAGGTGTGAATTGTGCATTAAAAATGTTCATTGTTCAAGGAGAGTAAAAGTCAAAGGAAAGGCTAAAATATTTGTGAACCCATCATTCAGATTTTCTCCTGCTTCTGTGTTCTCTCTCTTCTATGTTTTCCACAGTGACATTTAAAAACAAGCATAACAGTCTGTTTTTGTTCACCTGTAGCAGGGCAAAGACCTGAGTAATAACAAATGTCTTTTGTGTCTGCTGCTCTTTCCGATGTTTACCACTTTTCTGTGTTTTTCTTTTTTTTCCACTGACATGACGATGGTCTACTTTTGCAGCCTCTTCATGTTTTTACCACAATTGGTGGGCTGTGCTGCTGATGTTATCATGTCTACATGAAACTCTGCTGCAGGTGCCCACCCTGCTAACCCCTCTGAACTGGCTCACAGAGCTTTTCTCAGACCCTCTCCTCGTCTCTGCCATCTCTGTCTGACTATATCCCCCCATGATACATGGAATGGGGAAACCCCCCCCCTGCCTATGAGGTTTCTATAGGCAAACTTCTCTGAAATCATGTTGTACAGTAAGAACTTACAAACAACTAACAGTCAGCCTGTACAACTTTGTGTTGCAAAGTTGCTGGCCACAATTACAAAGAGTTGATGAATCACTCACATTATAGTCAAAACCCAGATTGACACATCACACTTAAAATGAATAATGAATCAAATGTGTCGATGGGGAAGTGGCAAGCGTAAATAGAGTTGTTATTAGTGTATTGTGTTGTAGCAACAAATTATCACTATAAAAGTGTTCATTCATTCATTTATACATCTTCTACCGCTTATCTTTTTCTGGGTCGTGGGGGTAGTTGGAGCCAATTCCAGCTGACATTAGGTGAAGGCGGGGTCACTCTGGACAGGTCCATCACAGGGCCAGCGTACAGAGGCAGACGGAGACGAACAACCACTCACACTCACATTCAGACCTACGAACAATTTAGAGCCACCAACCGACCTAAACACGCGTGTCTGTGGATGGTTGGAGAAAACCGGACATCCACTACACTGCTGTGCTGCCCATGAAATAGCTTATAAATTATATTTAAAAAAAATCATTGGTGTTACCAAGACTGTTCCGGTTATAGGTGTAAAGACTATCTAAAGCTCGGACTGTGCATAGTACCATCCCCATCTGCAGGGCGAAATACTTACAGTTCTTACAGGTTTTGCAAATGTGGCAACTCATTTCCAGATTGCTGAATTCAGTGTATCGATCCCCTTCACACGCTTTACATGTTATTTCACAAGATTTCGTATTACGCCGGACCATGCGTTGCCCTGGAATACAGACAGAAATTTGCAGTCAAACCTGCATCACATCACAGCTATGAAATGTGTCAAAGTCAAGAGAGAGAATTGTACCTGGTTGACACATGTTACAGCATAACGTGGGGTTATTCACTGGCCATGAATATTGTGTCTTATTGCACTCTATGGAAAGAGAATAGTGGAAGAACTGACTGGACAGTGCAGCAAAAGCAAGAAAGAAAAGTGACTGCATCTGGGATCAGGGAAATAAGGGGAAGAAAAAAGGATGAGCAGAAAGAGGAGGGGAGAAATGATGACTTATTGGAGTAGATATATTCACATACTAACACTAACAGAGACTGACAGTTAACATTTCTACAAGTCATGACAAAAGCCTAATTCAGAATTCTCACATTCCAGATTTGAAAATTACATAACATTCAAATAGCCATACTGCAAGTGAATTTATAGGATACATGTATAAATCTACTGACATTTAAAATGACATGACACTAATTAAAGGTCTGACCAATTGCCATGGCTGAAAATGTCTTGCTGTAGTACTTACATTGGATAAGCAGGTGAGACAAGATGTAGCCCGGGACCCTCTGTGTATGAGACTGAACAGGGGACCAGAAGTGTGTCAGGGAATTATTCATAAAATGATGACTCATAGTGAAAGCTTAACATTTCAGTGGTGTCTTTGAAATTTGTCTTCTCCGCTCTCTCATGCTGTTGCCTTTGCTGCGACCCCCATGGGTCTTGAAGCAGGAAAACATGCCCTTCTTCAGCCTCCACTTTTTTCCACAGGCATTGTCTCTCTTGTTCTGCCAAAAAAAAAAAACAAAAAAAAAAAAACAGAACATCTCATACTTTCAATCTCTTTTTCTTTGTTCCTCTCTCTTCCTCTGACGGTTGGGGGACAATGTCATTTTGGTAACATCACTTATCACTCATCTATGTCAAAATCATTCTGTTTTCAGGAGATAAGCATTATTCCAAGAATTGTGATTATGACCTTTATTTCGTATCAAACACAAGAATAACAGTTCATAGATAAGATAAAAATTCTTTATTATTGACATCATTAGTCACTGTATTTGTATGCATTAAGATCAAGTGCTGTGTGAACAAGGTGATATTTCTGCCAGAGGGAAAGAGGACAAGGGGGCACAAACTGAGTGTTTTTATTTTCTCACTTATTGGTATTTCCTTGCAAATTTCGGTTTCATCATTTTAATGTGAATGACATCAGACGGTCCAAACAAGCAATATCACCAGAATCATCACCAGAATAATGAGTTTCTGAGAAATTACACTGCAAAGAGGTTAAAGATTTCTGAGGAGTAACTAATTTGCATTTATGTTTCGGCCTGTCCCAAACACAGAACGCCTAACCCCAACAAAATATTATGACTAGTTACTTTGTGTTGACTTAACAAGGTTTCTTTCTGTTAAGATTTAAATATTTGTAAACATTTCTAATATTTACGTTTTAATTTTAACTTTATCTAATTTATACTAGTATCTATTTTTCTTGTGTTTTTGGTTACATTTCTGCAGCTTTCAGCTGTAGCACATGAATTTTCCCATCTGGGGGACTAATAAAGGATTATCTTACCTTATCTTATCTTATTTTATCTTGTCTTCTCTCTAACTGAATAAAATGGCTAAGGGGCAGACATGCAATATTGTGCTCTATTCACCACTCTCTCAGCCTCTGTTTGAGCTCATTTTTTACAGAAACCAGACCACAACACGTGACCTTCTGCTAAATGTGACATAGGGACTAAGGGTAAGTAAAAGTGTGTTAAAGGGGCTGTCTCTGAAGCCATGTGTGGCTCTCTGTGAGCAGACACACTCAAACAGAGTACAGTAATGACTGGACGAGAGATGACTGAGCAGGGATGTCGCCCTGAACTGACTTAAAGCAAACCCGGTCATGCTTATTTTGAAGTTTCACTATTAATGTTGCTTGACCGTAAGGATTATTACGTTTGTTTAGAACTTCAAAGAAAACTTTGCCAGGAAGATGTTGACGTTGTCGTGATAAAGTAAACAGCTAACAGGCAAAAGTTATATTTTTTTTAATATGGCTCGAAACACAAAAATCAAAGATGCTGCTGAATTCAGCTGCTCCTCAATGCAGTTG
Organism: Echeneis naucrates; assembly: GCF_900963305.1. Classification (NCBI taxonomy): domain Eukaryota; kingdom Metazoa; phylum Chordata; class Actinopteri; order Carangiformes; family Echeneidae; genus Echeneis; species Echeneis naucrates. The sequence continues at coordinate 16,380,618 of NC_042516.1, forward strand.
CACGTGCATATATGTGAGAACTAGATTTAAGTGTCTGTACACCGAATGTGCAAGTGTAGCTATTTGACACAGACAGAGAGTGAGGAGGAGGAGGATTAGAGTGATAAAGACACTTTTTTCGTTTGCTCACAGAAAAGGAAGGATGTGGTTTTTCTGAGGAAGTACTTGTCTTGCTCTGCTGACTGAGCTGTTTCATGTACTGTAGCAGAAAAACTCATGTAAGGCTACACTCTGCTGGCGTTCTGCACGAAGGCAAGCTCTTTTTCAAAAATGATTTTAAGGGGGTTGATTCATGGAGAGTATTAATGAACAATAAATTCTATTTAACATTCATAGTCATTGTTTTGCTTGCAATATATGGCCATTTGATTACAATTAATTTGGCATGGGTTGTTATTGCTGTTATAATTAAGACCACCATTTCACCCTAAACATCCCTGCTCACCAGCCACCAGTGTGCAGTGCTTGTATACAGCAACATTTAGCCTCCAGCTGTTCCTGGACTTAATCCCAACTCCGTCCCGTCCTCTCTCTTTCACTCTCTGTCTCCTAATCCCCTCTTAATGCAGCTGCCCATTTGAGGCTGATTTTGTCTTTGTTTTTTGTCAAAAGGGGTATTTAGTGTGCTTTACTTTGGCATCTGCCCCTCCCCATAAATATACAATCCAAATCCTTGCTGTGTACCAAGTGCATGCCATGATTTGAGCAGTGTTACATGTTGAGGTGGCCTAAAATGAAACTAGTAAGATATTAACCTACACAAGCATATGTAGAATTAAGGTGAAAAGTAGATATGAAGCCTAAAATTGCAACACATTAAAATATTGCCAGTCAGAAATAAAAAAGAAAAGATGAGGCCACTTGCAGAGAAACAGATGACAGGAAGAATGTCCAAAACAAACAGTAAACAATAGTAACAATAAAATGAACTCCTAACTCCAGCTTTGAAAAGGAGCTGCAGTGGGTAGGGACCCACGCACCTGTGGGGGGGTGAGGAGGCTGAGGGTGGGCACACCGGCCTCTGCAGACTTCAGGACGCTAAGATGTTTGTTTTTCTCTTCAGCAATGATTTACAAGGAAGTGTGTGTGTGTGTGTGTGTGTGTGTGTGTGTGTGTGTGTGTGTGTGTGTGTGTGTGTGTGTGTGTGTGTGTGTGTGTGTGCGTGTGTGTGTGTTGCCCAGCTCTGCCTCAGTATTCCTTGAAATGCGCTCGTGACGCAGCTATTTCCCGTTTGCGCCCTCCTCTCTCTCTCTCTCTCTCTCTCTCTCTCTCTCTCTCTCTCTCCCCGGCTGCTGTCTTCAGATCACAATCGGCTCTGTGGCTCTGCTGCGGATATTAAAATAAAAAAGGAACCTCTGAATAAAGAGCCGTGCTGACCCATGGATCCGAGGAGGACTCCCCCGGCGTAGTGGCGGCTGCCCAGGCAAGTGTAGCTGTGAGGCTGTGGGACTGAAGATCGGGATCTGTGTGTAGACTTCGTGGGCGTTGTGTGGTGTGTGCTGCCGAGCTAAATCGAAACCAACGAAAGAATAAAAATATTCGTAAAAGTCATTTAGTTATTAAATACGCTAAGCCTTATCTGCGACTACATTGGTGTCGTCGTTGAGTGCTGAAGGTTTTAAAATGACTCGAGCTGTCGGAGATCAGGCTGAGCTGAGATAAGGAAGTGAAGCTGAGGCTGCCAGACTGATCTTCACGATAAATCACAATCGTTCACATTGACTGTACAAAACGCACACTTCACTCCACAACATAACATTGAATCATTATTATTTTTCAACATCACTACTGAATGGTGAGCAAGCGTTATTTTATTTATTTTATTTAACCACCTTAAATGGTCCTGGTCACACTCACAGAACAATTTGGCCTCAAAAAAATAATAATAGTGGTGTAAATATTGTGGTTTTTGCGTCATTGCGAATAATAAAGACAGTGCCATGCTTATCTCGGGCTGACCTTGCAGATAGTTTCGGTATTAGCTGTTGAGGTGTTGACAAATCCGAAGTGAAACTTGGGCCCTCTCCCCAAATTATTACACAGGTTACCCCACAAACCTGTCATCCGTTTTCCTTCATACTTTTTCTTAGTCAGAAAGTCACCTGCAGGAGAATTGTAATTTTTCACAAGGTAAACTGCTTTGAGCTTTACAGTGTTTGGTCAAATAAATCATAAAAGATGAATGTCTTTGCTGCACTGTTAGATCCTGTTACCGATACATGAGAAAAGCGTAATCAGATCTTGCTTAATTTAATGTTGTTTGGACATGAACAATGAATGTCACGTAATGGTGTGTGGTCCCAGAGCATCATTATGCAAATGTGTAATGTAAAGTCTGTGTGGTATTTCTTTGGCTCAATTTCACATATTGTTTTCCTGGCAGATGACTTCATATGGATTGAGTGAGACCTATAAGATAATGGGGGGAGCTTGGCACAGAATAAGGTGGAATAAAAAGGCCTTTGTTGGCACAGTACTGCTCCTGATGGTGAGGAAAACCTGAAGTGCTTCAAGAGATACACAGCATTAGGATTTGCCTAAAAAATAATACAAAAACAGTAAAAAAAAAAAAAAACATTCTCTACACTCATTGCACGTTCTGCGTTACAGTGCTTGTTCGATTTGGCAGTGCTGCAAGCATCAAAGGAGAAGAAATGTCCAGACACAGACTATCTCAGTGAAAACGGAATTTGCTGTGATCAATGCCCTAAAGGTACAGAAACACAGTTGCATGCGCACCTCTTCTCATGTGAGCATATAAACCTACAAAGTGATGATTATATGTGACATTGTGCTTTTCAGGTTATAAGCTTATCGAGCAGTGTCATGCTCCCGGTCAGAGAAGTAACTGCACACCTTGTCCTACAGACCAATACATGGAGAATAGAAACTTTTACCCCAATTGCAGAAGTTGCAAGCGTTGTAAAAGTAAAGAGAGATCAACTTTTCTGATTTATCTTAACCCTTTGGATTTATCAGTGTTGCTCTAATTAAGTCTGTTTTGTTTCTTTTCTCCGTTCTCAATGTTTCTATAGGAAATGAAATTCCTGTGACGCCGTGTCAACCCACCCAAAACACTATTTGCCAGTGTGTGAAGGATTATTACAAATTTGATATAGATGGAGATACGTACGAGTGTCGCAAATGCAAACAATGTGGTGTTGATGAAAAGGAAAAGCAAAGTTGTAAGTATTAAGATCTGAAGATTACACTAAAGCTCGTCAAATATTTCTTCAGTAATGAATATTATTGATATTCTTGGTGCTTACAGGCACACCAGAGAGCAACACTGTTTGTGAATGTAAGGAGAAATACTACAGATTCAAGAACAAATGTGAACCATGTGAACGGTGAGTACATCATTGTTTGGTGTCACTGTATAGTCAGGGATCCTCTTTTTTCAAGTCAACAATGGGGAAGTTTGTTTGTGGAATTGAAACTCAAAGACTACTTCCAACTTTGTTCAATCTTTCCACTTAGTTGCAGAAGAGAGAAGTTTGACACTTACGTGTTTTTGGCATTGTAACATTCATCAAACAAGTGCACATTGTTTAAATATGCTGACTCTTAGGTTTGTGTTCCACCATCTAAAGTACTGACTGCCTGGTTCACTCTCAGTGGAGCCTTAAAATATTATGAGTAAACCCTTCTGTGGACCTATAGTATATATTCATGGATATCTTTATCAGACATATATTTTAAAACACTAGGGATTTGAGAAGCGGTCCACAAAATTACTTCTTTTTTTTTTTTTTTTTTGCCTACAAATTGGTATATATTTTTTCTCTTGTTTATGCAAAACATAGTTTCTCGTTAAAACTATTAATTTTATTAATAGTGATAATGTAATCTTGACTGCCTTCATGGTAAGGCCTCAATAAGGATTGTGTGGGGGACAGAAATTATGTTAAGTTTGTCACAGATAAAAGAGGAACAATGAGGGGAGCCAAGAGGAACTTTGTGACTACTGGTCTCACAGCTCTTTGTTCAACTCTTGATCACGCCCTGAGTATAGCAACAATAACAGCAATTGTGACAGATAAATAAATAGATCTCTCTTTTTTGTTCCACGTGTAGAACATGTCGTTGTTTAGATTGACTTACCGATGTTACAACGGTGTGCTGAACACTTATGGTTGTCACTTCCCCTTGACATGTGTTACTTCCTCATCTGAGTTGTGAAACATATTCCCTGCTCTCCACAGTTGTACCAAAGTTGAGTGTGAACATCTCTGTAACCCAGTTTCACCCACCACTATGCCTACAAAAGGTGAGCCCCTGCTTTAGATCTGTGGCCAGCTACAGAAGAGTGAACACAGTGGTTTCTAAAGCAACAATAGGTTGTATATAACGATAGAGTAACCTCTTGATAAATATTGTTGACAAAGTCCAGCCACAAAATAGTGCTGTTAAAGTTTTGAAAGGTCATCCTTCTATATAAGTGTTCATAATAACAGCAGGTGAATTGAGAACGTCACTGCTTTTTGAATTCCTATTTTCTGTTTTCCTTTCCTTTCCTTCGGCTCCAGGCGATGGTCCTGATCAAAGTGTATTTCCAGGCATCATTGCAGGAGTTGGAATTTCAGCATTTATATTGATGATTCTGATGGTTGTAATCACCCATGTGACCACAAAAAAGTTGATCAAGAGGGAGATGTTAACAAAGTCCTCACAATCAACCGATCTTTCCCCGGACTCATGCGAGGTATGATGATCTCTCTGTTTGTACATTTTCCTACTGGAAATACATCTTTTGTGTTCGTGCATTGTGAGTTTTTTTTTTTTTCCTTGTTTCTCAGCAGATCCCTTTCGTCCACAAGAACATGGAGGACAACACTGTAAAAATCAATGTAGAAAGCCCTGTGAATGAACAGCAGTTTACCAGTCTGCCTGACTTTGTTCCTCTGGGAATCAAAAGTGAGTATATTTTATACTGTGATACGCCGACATGCCACTGGCCAATGGTCCAAACAAACAGTAAACTATTGTACTCACTTTTATCTCTCCCTCTCAGCACCCCACTCCCACCTTTCCATTCCACCTGCTGCACTCTCTGACCTGCTCTACACAGTGCTGGATCTGGTTCCCATACAGAAGGTGAAGCAGCTGGTGCGTTCTCTTGGCGTGACAGATACCGAAATTGCACAAGCAGAGATGGATAACAGATACTGCCGGGAGGCTCACTACCAGATGCTGCGAGTGTGGGCAGAAAGAAAGAGCCTTGCAGGAGTAGGAGGACAAGGTGAATTGTTTGACTGCTCGTTGATGCAGGAATTGTTAGACAAACTGAGAAAGATGGACCTGGGGCTGGCGGTTCAGGAACTGGAGACAAAGTATGGCACTCTGTAATCCCCCAGCATGAGCCAAGTGGAAGAAAAAGCTTATGAGACCAAGTATTGTTCTCCTGCATTCATTCATCTTCTGCTGCTTATCAGTTTGGAGCCAATCCCAGCTCACTCTGGGAGAGGGCAGGATACACCCTGCACAGGTCGCCAGTCCATCGCGGGGCCAACACACAGAGACCGAGCACTCACACTCAGACCTGCGGACAATTTAGGGTCACCAGTCAACCCAAATATGATGTCTTGGGATGCTGGGAGGAAACCCACGCAAGCATGGGGAGAACATGCAAACACTGCACAGAAAGGCCCCAGGTGAACTTGCGACCTTCTTGTTGTGGGGCAACAGCGCTAACCATTGTGCAGCCATGCTGCCTGTTCTCCTACAGACAGCTTCAAATATAGCCAGTCACAGTGCTACCACAAATACGGCAGTTTTATTTCACAGCCAAGGAGCATCACCGAGCACTCTACCTCTCATAGCTAAGATCCGCTGGAAAGACAGTCAAACTACTGAGAGGGACAAATCCGGAGCCACAAACATTGTTTTGCACTAATTAACGGTGCTCAACCCTTGTGTAAGGAAAACAAATGTATTTATATATGTTAAGTATATATTTTTTCAATTTATTATGAAACACTTTCACCTTTTTGGAATTCAAATTATCTTCTTAAACTGAAATGATAAGATGGATACTAATTAAGTGTGAGACTTAAAGCTGATGAACCCTTATAGAGATGTTTTTATAAACTATATAAACTGTCCGTAGTGTTTATGATTTCATACTGGACTGATGACATTATGGTGACTGCATATCTATAATTTGCACCATTTTCGCATTTTTCAAAGGAGCCAAGTCCAATTCAGTCAAAAGTATATTTCTGTTAAACATAGAAATTTCTTTTTCTATGTTTCTTTTTCTTTTTTTTTTTTGTTAGTACAAGGAAGTGCTAAATTAAAGGATAACTATTTAGCCTGTACCATAAAGTTATCTAGTATTGTTTTAATAGTAGTTCCTCCACTGAAACAGTCCTGGTCCTCTTTTTATCAAACATTTATGGCAATAGTTAAAATGCTGGGAGAAAATGTTCCTGCTATGTGTTGATCAGCCCCCTGACACTCGTAACAAGCTTTCCACAGCCCCATTAGCATTCTTTAGAGCCCCATCATTCAAGCATTATTCATTACACTTGGACAAAACAGGGCACGCCTTGTCTCAGCCAAGCGAAAATTCATGATACCAGTCCCAGCCTGCAGATTCCAATATGAATCAGACACACTTTGATAGAACTGATATTCCAAAGAAGACTCCTGTACCTGTTTTTATAATGAAAAATATATGTATTTTTCTTACAAATATGTACAGTATGTAAACAAATTGACGAATAAATCAGCCTGGATGGAACCTTTAGGCAGTTGTCTCTAACAGTCTGACATTGTATGGGTATATATCTTGACGAGAATGTATTATTGTATTTAGTTTAAGCCAAGCTGCCAGTCTACATTCCACCAGAAGGTCTTAAACATTTAATCATGTTAGTAACACCTCCTATAGTTGCAACTCTAAAGCCTCTGTCTCTGACTCTGTTTACCCCGTGCTCTTTTCTCTTCCTGTAATTACATTCTTCCACATAGCTCACTTACCTCCATGCCCTACTCTGTCTGCAATGATGATGTCTGCAGATACAAAAGGCAAAGTCAAAGTCAGCCTTATTGTCTACTCTTCCCGTGTGCAAGACATACAAAGGAATCGAAATGATGTTTCTCGCTATCCCACGGTGAGACAAGACAAGACATTTCTGACATTAAAAGATGTCGGTACCTCTTTTTATGTTACATAATCATCAGAAGCAACAGCTTAAATGAAAGCACATAAGATCAATGCTTGCTCTTCTTAAATGGTTTCTCAGGGAGATCAGTCTGATTGACAAGACAGTACAAAGGTCAACCTCAAAAGAAATCAGTCAGCGCCTGTGCACCACTTAGGACTTCTTAAAGTGTGACACATTTACTAGACCTGAACACTGATTTGTTGGCTTCAGAATCCAGTTGTTCTTGTCAGGCCAGTTGTGGAGGGCAGGGGCGCAGGTGAAAGGGAGAGAGGGAGGGATCCATTTAGGTAAAGAGAAGGAGGAGGAGAAAGCTAACAGAAACCAAAGATGTCTGTGTGATACGGAATGGATTCAAACAAGCCCAGGTAAAGTATTTATTTAACCTATTATAACGTATATATCTGCCAGTTGTAGATGATACAGGAGTACGGTATTAAAGGAACCTTTTGGGTAAATTACAGTTCGTCCATTTAATGTTAAAGCCTCTGGATTTATGGATTGTTCTGTGACATTTCATATGTTGCTGTTGTGCAGGCCACCGAACTACCTATAACTCTACTATTAATGTCCATTTATCAATCTGTAAGTGAACCAAAGTGTTAAAAATCAAATGTAATTGTATCTCAGACGTCTTAAGTTTGTTGCTGTGGGATGAAAGTGTTTGTGTCAAACCTTTGAAGCTTGACAACATGGCACGAATAGATAAGTGCGGTGTTCCTGACTTCGGCGTGCTAGCTTGTGTGATTAGGATAATTGATTATATGATAATATGATTATGAATGACAGCTGGCAATCTCACGCTGCACTTGCTTCTTAGTCCTGCTGAGTGACATTTCTTGAATGGCTGCAGTGGTGAATAGTGAGGAATTTAACTCAGAAACACTACACATTCTCCGCTGTAAGCTAAAAATGTAAGTTGGAATGTTGAGTTTGTGGGAACGACTGTCAAAGTCCTGGAGCTACACTATGTGCTGCACGGTGTCGTCAGAGCTGTAGCAATGGGAAACTATCAGAGGCCAGAAAAATCAGCATCACTGACAGTAGTGCAGCATTTAGGACTCGTGCCGTGGGCATGATGAATGCTGAGGGGGCACGAGCCTTTTTGTTTGTAATATGATGAAAATGCAACAATACAGCTGAAACTGAATCTGGAATTTTTCGCATGGCTTACTTATATCTTTGCTTATATTTCTTTAAGATGAAATTTCCTTTTGCATTATTTTTGTTGTGTGTTTTTTACCATCCTGCTTGACATGCTTGCACACAGTGTACATCAGTAAGGGGATGTATTGAAAATCCTCATTTGAACATCCTTTTTTTTCAATAAGAGGAAATGATTACCCAAAAAAATATGTAACTGGACAGAACTGGTTGGGCAGTCAGATAATCAACAACCTGACCTGGTGCTTATCACAGAATTTATTTAGTGATGGTGATGGCATTTATGGTATGATGCGATTCACATAAAATTAAAATAAAACCAGAGGAAGGTGTATAGCTGAACTGTAGACTGTCAGTAGATGTATGTTACCTGTGAAATGTACACAATGTCACTCCCCCTGCCTTCCCCTCTTGTCAAGACTTTTCTTAGAACAAACAGTTCACCTCGTTGCCTTCACACACCCTGTTTTGGCAATGAGTAACCCCATGTGTTTATCTCAGCCTTTCCTCAAAGGCACTGCAGGCAGCCAGTGGTGGTGGAAATGAATCACAGATGGAAGAAGGCTCAGGGCTGCGGCAGGACAATGTGGACGGTGAACTCAGAGAGACGGATGTTGTTGATGGGACATCAACTGCAGAGATAAACCATCACCAGAGGGGGTCAGCAGACAAAAACAAGTTCAACACACTGGGCTACCAGGCAAGTGACAAAGAACAGGAACTACACTTTGATCACGTGCATTTGATTTAAAAAAACAAAATAGTTTTTAAGGGAAGCTATTTTATGTTCTACCATTAGATTCATTCCTGCACTCATTCACCTTCTACCACTTAGAATAGAATAGACTATTTAAATAATGCTAAAATCTGATGGAAAACATGATGCATTTTTTCCCCACTAAGTGAGTTGTATTTTCGAATGAAATTGAAAATATAATCTGCCATTCCATCACCATGTTATGTTTCAACCTGTTTTAACGTTTTTGACGTCAATGTCAGTCTGTTAGGGTCTGTTATTAAGTAATTTCTCCACTTGTGGCTCTTCCCTGAAGCTCAGCTGTTGCCAAAGGTCACCATGGAAAATAAAATGTTCCTTACACATTTATGCACCACAATAATACCAATCATAATATGAAATGGTGAAATTGAGCATTTCATATAAAAAGTATTATATCGTTTTGCTATATGAATGTATATCATACATCATGATATCATGTGTTATGATGTCATCAAAACATTTTCTAATCTTCACTTATTTCATGAACACTTGCTGATATAATGTTTGAATTCCAGAGGCGGACCAAGCAGAAGGTTGTGACTGACTTTGCAACACTGAATAAAGGAACATCATCAGGAGTCAAACCCAGAGCAGCACTGAGGCAGGTCCTGTTCAGCCAGGGAGTGTCTGACAAGAACCCACCGTCTGAGGTATTGTGTTGTCTCCTGCTCATCACAATGTGCTGACATGCGTCGAAACAAATACAGACTTGCTCCAAGCATGTCTGCCCACACAAACAACTAAAACAACCACAGCGATATTTGTTCTGCTCAGCTGGCATACCCTGCACTGTGATCTAACAAGCAACCACAAGTATTCATAACACTGAGGATCATTTCAAAGCAGTCACTAATTCATTGTTACACCAGATTTTCCTCCTTTTCTTGCCCAGTGTCTTGATGTGCCTGTCTTTCTGTCTCGTTCCAACCCGTCAGGAGCGAGGTCAGTTGGATGTGTTGAAGCAGGATCTGCAGGCCTTCGCTGTGCCAGTCAGTCTGAAGTGGAGATGGAGGGAGGACAGAGGGGGGACAACACTCGAGAAAAACTGGACAGATATAGTGCAATCTCATTCAGTATGGGCCCTTTCTTTTTATGAACAAATTCCCCTGAGAGCCTAAATCCAGCATTTTACAGCACATTTATCCAACTAACAAACATTGCCTTTGTAGCTACGGTCTGGTAAAGTGCATTCCTTTGTGCCATTGGCATCCAGTGGAGCTTGCACTTTCACAAACACATGGATAAGACATGCGACTGCTCTGGGAGATTATTTCAATTCATCAAAATGAACATGGGCCCCGTGTTTGTTTTTCATTCTGCTTCTTTAGATACCTACTATAGAGAGCAAAAGTGTACATTCAATTGCTGCTCGTAAGGATTTGTGGCTTTAAGGAATGGAAATGAAAGTCACTGACAAACTCAGGAAATCTGAGAAAATTGTGCCACATCCTTTAAATGCATCTCCTTCTCTTGATAAATGGCATGTAGATTTAACTTTTTTTTTTTTTTTTTTTTTTTACATGCATTTCTAATAGTTTCTAATAGTCTCGTTTCCTCCCTCTTTGCCCATTCTTTCTCTCTTGACATTTCCACGGTCAGACTATGGCCAAGATGCAGAGGCACCAGCAGGAGGCACTGTGGGAGTTTGTCCACACTGAACTCACCTACATCAACAAGCTAATTATCATTAAGGATGTAAGAAGTCACTCTGTACCTGCCAGATTTATTTGATGCATGTCAGTGCTGAGGAATGACTTTCCACAAGATGTTTTAACAAACTCGTGTTTACTTTTCGCAGTTGGTTATTGCAGCTCTTGTCAACCTGCACCAACACGGATTTCTCCTGGAGGTCAGTCTGCACATGTAGCCTCATCTGCGCCGGAAACATATAAATATGCATGACAACAGACTTTATATTTACAGCAGGCCTTTTTTTTTTTCCACTGCCCTGCGCACCACTGACACCCATTAACTGACATAAGAAGAGCATCCGCTGATGCAGAAAACAACTTGCATGTACAAACGGAAAATGCAGCACAACACATTTCCACTGAGAAGATGGAAAATACCACAATTAAGAGGACCTTAATTTTAACACCACAATTTTTTATTTTGCTTTTCCTAACCACTGTAGGTGACCCCCGAGCTACTGTTTTCCAACCTCCATTCCATCCTCAGTGCACACCAGCTGTTCTGGCAAGAAGTTATCTATCCCATGTTAGAGGAAGTCCGGAGCACAGGAAAGCCCTTTGACCCCATGAGGTTAGAGGCTGGCTGCCTGCAGGTAGGAGTTCAGTGTCAGCAAGATATGTTGCTCATGCGTTCACGAGTGTTTCTGCCTATCAGCAAAGGAAAGCCATACACCCTTACCCTGCTTCTTTAAGTAAAAAACAAATAAGCACCCAATCACTTGCACCATAGGCTACTCACACATTCATAGTGAAGTTCAAACTGCAAGTTACCATCTGAAACAGTAAAATGCAGTTTATAAGATAATGCATTAGTAATGAAATCAGCAATATAATCATTAATAATAAAATAATGACGGGGTCATTCTGCTACATGATAAGGACATTATTCATATATTATGCACATTTTGGTGGTTAAACTGGTTAGCCAACATTCAAAACCGATTTTCATGTGTAAAATTGCACAGGCAGAATTGTCACATTGTAATTGTATTATTATTATTTTTTTTTGTCCTCAGTTCCATGAGCGATTCTCTTGTTATCAGCACTACTGCTGGGAGGAGGAAAACAATCTTGAGTTCACACGCAGGCAGATGGAGAGCAACCCACACTTCCTCACTTATGTACAGGTAGGTCTATATGCGCTACATGCAACATCACAAACAGTTTTATGTGAGGACCAAAGTTCCCAAAGATGTAGTGACCTGATTACTCCAATACTTCAATAGAATTAATTGCAATGACTACGTCTCCTGTTATTAATGCTGGCTCTGCATGGCTTTAATGTTTTCATAAAATTGTGGGCGAATTGTAATTGACACTTCCTGACAGGCAACCACTTGTCACACCAACATCTTCTCGAGATGATTCAGCTGTAGCAGTCGTTTGAAGGATTTCTAGTTCGATAAACTGAGAGTATGACATTTATGGGAAAAGTGAGTGCAAAGCAAGCAGCCCTGTCCTGCAGCACTTACTCTGCAAAGCCTGATAAAGCAAACATACCATAACTAACATGGTAAAATGTAAAATAATTTTCATTTACGGTATAAACGTAGCAAACTTTAATATGTCCCGAACCAGGTACCACCTCAGCCTATACTTTTTCAATTGTGTCATACCCTTACAGTCAACCTGAGTGGGAGGTGTTTTGCTTTTGCTTTAGTGTTGAACAGTTTTTGCCAGGAAATGGCACACAGTGGGTGTTAAATGGTGGTCCAAAAACATCTCACCTAATCCCTGTGCGTGTTTTTGTTTTGGTTCATAAAGTTGCGTTCGTCAGTGCTTTAGAGAATGAGTCCTCCGCCAACCCTCCTGTGCACTGGAGGTTAAAAATACAGCATAAAAATCTTCTGTTAAGCCTCAAGACGTACATTTCTCTCTAATACAGGATCTTGTTTCACACTACCTTTTAAATTTATTGTGTATGATTTCATTGTCATTTATTTATTGGCTATGTATTATTAAGTTCTATACTTTTACCAAACATTTCACCTGAAAAGCTCCAAGTTAATGCTATGCTCTTGTGTTTTTGTGTCCAGTGGGTTGAGTCTCACCCTCAGTGTGAGCGGATGCGGCTTGGGGACATGCAGGCCAAACCCCATCAGAGGATCACAAAGTACCCCCTGCTGCTCAAAGCTGTGCTAAAAACCACCCAGGACATTCATGTACAGCACAAACTCAGAGGCATGGTGAGGATCATTAAATCTGTTTGTCCACTCCAGAACAGAAAAGCTCACACTGACACACTGGCACGTTCATTCTTTCTCTGCAGTTGTCAAGTGCTAATAGTTTCTTGGAGAGTATCAATGACTACCTGAAACTGAGGGATGAGGAACTCGCTCTCTCCATCTCTGCTCAAAGGGTCGAAGGATATGAAGTAGAAGGAATAAATGATGAAATTGACAAGGTAATATTCTTCTTTGAAAAACCTTTGGAGAGACCTTTCTAGATTCAGACATTTTAATGTGTGGGCTTGTATTCTGAACCTCCTGTTTCCAGTCATAAAGAAAAATTCAGCAGAGGCGGAGGAGTCAATAAGCCTTTGAGTTTGTTTCGCAGAAAACATTTTGATATGTGACAGTCAGAAATTGATCCAGCTAGGCTGATTGCTGCCTGATGGCAACATTGAACTGCCATGTTAATGCTGCTAGAAACAACAATGCATTTGCTATTATGACAAATAAAAAGGCCTTCGAAGACGCACATTTATGTATAAAATGTATCATGCAATGTATTAAAAAATGCATAAAAATGGCATTCATGCGATTTTAGTTCAGATATTCAGATATTAGAGTCCAGATATCAAACTATAGTGATATAGTGATACTGAACAATAGAAGATTCTGCCAAATATGTAATACCACTGCGGACTACTCATGATGGATTTCCTTACCAGCATGTCCGAGAGATCTGCCAGTTCAACCTAACCTGTCCCGTTAGAGGAGTGGGTCCTGAAGTTGTTCGAAAGCTGCTGCTGGAAGAGAACTTGAAGATTCGAGACAGAAAGGACAGCAAAGTGAGCAGAGGCCACGTTAATGTATATTTAAATGTATTTCCGTAAAATACTCTCTTCATCATTCTTTTTCATGCTTCCTTGCACATGGTGTGATGCAGCTGGACGTGGTGGCTCTCCTTTTCTCAGATGTGCTTCTAATGACCAAGGTGCAGAAGAAAGGAGAGCGGCTGAAGGTGGTTCGACCTCCTTTGGCCCTCGACAAAACATCTTGCATAGCACTGAAAGATGGCTGTGAGTAGAATTTTCTTACAGGCAGTACAGTTGAATATTATAGCTCCCATCATCATTCCTCTTCTTTTTTCAGGTGCCTTTGTTCTCGTGGAGGTAGGTGAACTTCAGAGTCCTGTGAATGTCTACATTTTTGCAGCCAGCACCTCAGAGAGATGCTCCACGTGGGTTTCCACCATCAACCAGGCAAAGGTGAAAACTGATTTATCTGTCCAAGACCGTACGAAGGATTCTGTCCTAATGTAGGTTTACATTCCCTGGTATTGTGGTTGATGGTCGGCCCTTTGGTCGGCCCTTTGGTCGGCCCTTTGGTCGGCCCTTTGGTCCAGAACTTTGACCTGATGACTTTTGTGATGTTCTGTGTTTTGACATACTAAAATAAATTGGTGAACATGTATATATGATGCAGATTTAACATCTGCATGGCAACATCTTTATGTTTATGTCAGTATGTGCATGTTAGCATACTGACATTAGCATTTAACTCAAAAAAGTATTTTAACTACACACAGCCTCGCAGAAGTGTGAGCATAGCTTTAGGGTTAGTTGACTTTACTCCATTAGACTGTATGTATCTGTGAAATGATTACGACAAGTAACTCAGTTGAATCTTTTTTTCTATGTTACTTTCTCAGGAAACACTGGCAAACCTGAGAAAGTCAGAGAGTGACAGACAACTTGAAAGCTGGAGAATCCAGTTTGAGACCAGAACTATCAATAAAGCCAAGAGGGGTTATATGGTGACAGAAAAACAACCACAAGCCGAAAGAGAAACATTTGTTCGTCAGCTCACTGAGAAATTTGCTAACCTGCAGTCAATGAATGGGATGTTGGAATCTAAAGACGCAGGAGACTATCAACCTGGAGATTATGTGGCCAGTAACAATTCTGGATTACTGTTTTTGCCCTCCCAGATCAGCAAAACTAATCATACATCAGGGCATAAGAGCTTTACTGGTCTGAAACAACTAGTTGAAAGACATGAATTGATAAAAATGGGAGTGAGACAAGATCAGGATGGAAACCAAACAAAGGAAGAAAAAAAAAAGATGACCATTGCCCCTAGAGCACAATCTGCCCCTAATCTGGATCTTCTCATTCCAAGTACTGCTGAAGATCCAACGCAGTGCAAAACAGCTGTACCAAACAGTCTTTCAATACTTGGACTCCCAGCTGTCGACTACCCTACAGACGAAGAAAGCACTTTGCAACTTCCTCACCAACAGATAATGTCCAGGGAGCGGTCGGAGTTTCAAACACTTCCAGGAGAGGGAGGACTTTTAACAAGTGGAGGTTCCCCGTCTGTGAACCACAATATCCAAGGAAATCCCAGCTATAGCCAGTCAGAAAGCAGGGACACGTCTCCAGAGGCTTGGGGGTTACTAAAAGATTTGAAGTCACCCGGATTACGAAGGAGGAGGCCAGGCAGCCTTAATCAGAGCTCCTCCACTCAGGCGTCCAGGGAGTTCTTCCAGGGCTCAGGAGACACTCAGGCCACTTCAAATAACTCTTGCTCCAACTCTGACTTAGACTGCAACTCAAACTACAAGAGAAACTCACTTCCCTGCAACCGTAGCTCACGTTCACACAGGGTTCTTAAGCTGGGCTCCCTGAAGCCGAACCAAAGCATGTTCTGGTACATGAATGATAGAGACTCTTCAGATCCTCAAACATTGTCTGAGTCTGAATTGCCTGATCTGCATTTTCATAACAAGAAAACCAAAAGGAGCGCCTCCATTCCTAACGTCATAACTGAAAGAGAAAATGGACTAGAGTACGCTTTCCCACAAGAGCGTGATACAGCTTTTGGCATCTCAGAACATTATCTTAACAGACAAGGCTCACCTCTGGAAGGCTTTCTGAAAAGAGCCAAAGGAAGAGTGAGGGAGCGAGCGATGGATGGAAAGAGTGATGCATTAAACAGACGGCAAAATGTGAAAATGGCCAATTTTTACAGATCCCCTTCACCTTCCCCCTCATTTTCCACCACACCTTCAACGTTGACCAGTGATGGACACAGAGACACTGACTGGGAGGAGGAGGTGAAACTAATGAGGCACAGAGCCCTCACAGTGAGTCAAGGTTGGAAAGAGCAGCTGGTAGACGGAGATGAAGATGATAATAGGAGCAGGTTAGTAGAATTAATGTTAATTGTGCGAGTAATTGCCATTTTGCTTTGGAAATGTAAGAATTTGATGGTCTTTTTAAATCAGTGGATTAAGGTTCAGTTGGGAAATAAATTAAAAAATAACGCACCCTTAAATTCAAGACCTTTTTCTGCCTCTTGTTGGAAACAAGTTAGACTGAAATACATGTATAACACAAGGGAAGTCACTGGAACAAAAATTTATATTTCCACATTACTAAGATCAAAAAATACATCGAAATCTAAAAAAAAATGACGATATCAAACAGCATTCATTTTTTAATTGAAGCATCGCTGCAGAGTGGCACATTATTTTATTTCTCCTGTATAATTATGACTTCAGTAGTCTCAGTGTTTGTGCCTCAGGACAGGGGCAGTTCTGGATTATCAGGCCTTATGTAGAGCTAGAAAGGGCCTCAAATCGACAATTTTATGGGTGGCTGCTCTGGTTCCTTCCTGCATTTACACTGGAACATATAATGTGCAAATTTTACAGTAGTGACGACTATTCATGCTCCTACCATTACAGCAGATTTTCCACTTTGTCGTTGTCGTTTACAATGTCTTTCTCTTAAAATCATAGTCAGCAGGTTCTCTTAATATGTTGTCCAGTGTTGGTTAAATATATCTGTATTCTCCTGAACTGGGAAATTTATTTTCAAGTCAAATCTGTAGTACTGAAATGAGTTTTTAGTGCGCATTATGTACCCGGTAAGGGCCACACTGTTGAGAATGGAAACACAAACATTGTGTCATGTGTTTTTCTTGTTTCTAACTGCAACATTATATTTGCAAATCTTCACAGTGAGTGTATTTTCTTTCTTAATCAAACATTCCCAAAAATGTTTTAAAATTTGATTTGAGGTCCTTTAACTGCTTCTCATCTTCGTCTAGCTCATCAGGGTGTTTTATAAATAGTTTTTGTTGATTAAAGGTTCTCAATCTATGATTGTATATTTTTAAACAACATGTATGATGTCGTTAGTTACTTTACAAATATGCAAGTATTCTGTTTTTTTTCTATTTCATTAGCACAATGAAAACACCTCTTTAATAACATTTAGTTAACACAATAGTCCAACATATTAAAGGAATGAAGATTGCTATCCCTCTCGTACATACAGAGCCAACTCTGTATGTATGGGGTAGTTATATTATTCAGCAATGGAGAGACTTTGAAAACAGTACATTTTAAAGAATAATCAGTTTTTACTTTTCTCTCTTTCTCCAGTCTTGTTTGTACAGATGGTGTAAATGTGGACTGGCCAGGCTGGTGCTTTGATGATGAAGAAGTTATGAACAGTTTACATTCTGGAGCTAAAGGGCCTCTGGGGAGCATCAGCCGATCTCTGGCTTCATCAAATGTTCAGGAATTTTCTGAGCAAGAAGACGGCGAGTGTAGCCAGGTGTAGTCCTGAATTTGCACTGAACACTCAAGTGATCTAAAGCTAGACGGCCAATCAGCCATTTGAATTTCAGGATTGAATTTCAGGGGGACATTATGAGAAGAACAGAACACAGGTGAATCTCTGAGTCTGTAATTAATGCAGAATAATGTAATATTTTCTAGAATGGCGCATACATACATTGTTTTGTGAAATGTAGCGAAACATTTTTTTATAGGTATTTAAGTTATAGAAACAATTATTTTACTCTCTCATTTGAGAACGTCATATTGTTTTTAATGTAAAAAACAAAAGCAGATTTATTTCTATTAAATGCACTTTATTTGGAAAATTGCAAATATGTATCATATGTTCAGAAAATCTCTACATAAAACAACTAAAAACATTTACAGCTGAAACATGTTAATACGCAACATTTCAAATACATTTTTATAAAAATGACAAGCGTGCTGCTACAGTGTCTGCTCTGAAAGTATTTACAAAAGTCTGTGCAAACAAAAGTCTCCCAACACATCGAAGGCATTAGTTTAATTTTTGGTGTTTTTTCTGTTATGCTTGAGCTTCAGTATGTCTTTACTTTCTCATTCGGTTTTTCTCTCTCTCCTCCCGCTCATTAGAGATGTTATGAACAATTGTCTCCAGTGCAGGATACTGGAAGATCCTTTTCCTCTGTGGAGTGGAAATAAAAGAGATGCAAATTTATTAAAACAAGCAGCATGAATTATGATGCACTTTAATTAAATCTTGTAGGTATTTTTTTCAGCAAGATTTTCTGTGTTGAAAAATCAGTTAATATGAAAGTGGATTTGTATCCAAAAGGCAAAGTATTTCCTGGAATTAAGTGATGATTAAGTGATGATCAGTAAAAAATGTAATATGAGTTAAATTGGTTTTTGGATATTTACCCTTTGGTGATTCTTGTACATCTGAGCCAGAATCAGCAGCAGAACAACGAGGAGAAAGCTGAGGCCGACGATCATGCCGGTGTTCTGGGAATTAGCTGTCAATTTTTGTCCACTCAGGCCGCCTGCAGGGACAAACACCAGAAAAAAGGTGTTTAAAAACAGTTTTATCATATTATTCCATAAATAGAACAAGTTGAGAAAACTTACCCATCAGTTGAACGTGATACGTTACGTTTCCCAAAACGCCTTCTTTGCCGGAGAACCGACAGACCCATTCGCCCCACGTCTCCTCTGACACCTGGCTGATCGTCAAGGTCTTCCCCTGCTGGACCGATTCAGCTGACCAAGTGCCATTGATGTCATAGGACACATGAATCCACTCATATCCCGTGACCTCGCTCGTGTCGGACAGCTGACAGGTCAGATTTATGGAGCCTCTTTTCTTTGGTGAGACTTTGCTTTCAACTAAGAGGAAGAGAGACAATAAAAATTATAATAGCTGGCAAAAATCTGAAGAGGTACTGTGGATTTTTACTCAAACCTTAGTTGAATCCACATAATCTTACTTTGGGCAACGACGAGGTGGATTTCTCGAGTCAGCCTCTGTCCTCGTATGGTCCCCAAGCATCTGTATGTGCCTTTGTCTTCCAAGCCAACCTCTCCCACCCTGGCAGACTTATCCTCAGGTGGCTGGGAGGACTGTGGGATGGGAGAGAAAGAGGGAGGAAGGCCGCCAGAAACGGTTCCTAGTTTCTGCCAGGATGATGCAGATGGGATTAAGCCAGGGGAGAAGACACAAGGAAGTGTCACTGCAGATCCCACTGCTGCATACACCTTGGTGCTGTCGTTGGGTGGTTGGATGATTCCTTTGAGGGACATTAAGAAAAGACAGGTTAAAAACATCTGGCATGAAAAGTTATGATGTAACAGCACAGTTTCTTGCAATATGTGATTCCTGAAGGCATTTTCTCTTCAGCATCTCACCTCTGACAGACAGAGCTGCTGAAGCTCGTCCCTGTTTGCCGTTGTAGCCCACAACACAGGTCCAGTTTCCAATCACCTCTTCTGTTGCCTTTATCCTCAAAGTTCGCGCAGAGGGGTCTCTGCGTGAGGTGATTCCAGCCACAAATGGACTGTTGTTCAGCATCCAGTGCACAGATGCACCATTAGGCCAATGAGTCACACCGCAGTGGATTGAAACATCCATCATTAAAATGGGAACCACTGGAGAGATGGACACTGAGGGACACAGACCAGAATGAGATTAATGACAAGAGAAATGAATCAATCAGTACATTTCTGTGAAGAATACACTTCCTATTTTCGGTGAATGTTTTTATTTATCATTCTCTCAACATATACTGAATAGAATAATTAAACATCTTCACTAAATGCTGGTCGCAAAATGTTCAATTTTGGTAGTTTCTCTAATAGTTGAATCTCAATTGATTTAACAAATTTATGAAGGGGTTCCAGTGTAACTATCAAGATGCATAACATCTAGGGATGGTTGTCAACAAGTTTATTACCTGTAATGACTCTGAGCCTTGTCACTCTTTCGATGGTCTGGTGTTCAAAATCCAAGATGCAGGTGTAAACCCCCCCATCCTCATTCCTCACATTGTCAATATGCAGGTTGTAGTCGCCTCTTTCATACTGGGGATGGGGGCACTGCACGCGCTTGCTCTCGCTCTCCCTAGATTCCACATACACCAGACCGCTCCTTTGCATCCTCCAGACAGTGCTGTGATAGGAAGGGTCACAAAAATCCATCACTCTCAAATGGATAACCATTTTTGTTTTGCATCGTGGCCTGCGACAGACGACAGGAAAAACGATACAGACAAGTAAAGGGTTAAAGGAAATCCTCCCTCACCCTTTGTTGGCTTTCCTCCAAACGATGCTTGGTTGAACAGAAGCTTTGGACTCATAGTTACAAGACAGAACAGCGTGAGAACCTGCTTCAGCAAAAACCTCAGTTACCTCACATTGAGCTCCTGTGGAAGAAACATGAAATTATTACAGAAAGTTTGAAAAAGAAAAACTACAACAGTTTGCGGATGTTTTGTTACAAGTTTCTGTTGAATAAAATCATACCTGTCATAAGAAAGATAAGCATCCCAAAGGTGAGACACTTCAACATAATCATCTTGATTTTCAAATTAACCCACAAGTTTTCCGGAAATCTCTTTTTGACTGTGCTTGACTTTCTGTGCCTGCCTTATACTCTGATGTGTTGTTCTGAGTCGGTCCGATGAGGTATATATATGAGCCCGTGGGTGCTGATGGGGGTGGAACATTGGGTAGTTCCTCTGCTGATCATGTGACTTCAGCTAGAAGTTGAGCTTTGATGTGGTCTGACTTTTGTCAGTCGGGAAACTGTAAGACAGATGCAAACAGGGGGACCTACTTCCTCCCACGGATTCTCTCTATCTAACCCAACTACGTCAAATACACGCTGTAATAGCACCTAACATTATTTAACCGGTAAATCAAAGCATACACAAGCTGAAAGAGCACCACAAATTATGACATCTGTACAGCTTGTTGGAAGCTTGTTGTGCTGATAAAGATAAAGCTCCATCTCAATATGCTTTTGTGCTAAACAAACACTGTGTTACTTTAAAACTGATTCTCCATCCTCTGTAGTGAAATGTTGCTTGTTTACAATCATCTTCAGCGTCATTCACAAACATCTTCAGCGTCATTCACAAACATCTTCACTATCATTCACGGAAGCCTGCTGCTTTGAAACTGAGATTGTAAACCTGCAGCACTAAAAACCACTGTGTTTTTCCTCTGTCGCTGCCAGTCATTTGTGTTTACAAGCAGAAGTTAACGCACAGCTCCCAGCATCAGCGTCAACATCCTCAGCACCACCAGTATGAGAACTGGGCCATTGAGAGGCATGGCAGTTTGTTCTAATGGATATTCATGAAAGTGAATCATCATCTCCATTTTTGTGTGACTGTTTTTCCTTGTCGTCAATTGTAGCAGTTGAAACGGGCCCACGCTTCCAGTGAAGCATTTGCTTAACACAAGCGATTCGTTATTAATACGGTAACATTGATGGACGCCGAATGAGAAATGTCCTTTTGACGTACTTTGTCCTTTTACTGAGCCTTGAAACAGAATTACATTTTAATAGTACATTTTTATTTATTTTTTTTAGATTCTACAACGAAGTCCTGTTTCCACAGATCTAATTTTCTCAAAGAACCTGACTGAAAATCTTCACTCCTAACTAAATTTGTCATGAATATGTATATCGACATAGGCATGTAATATTGTGCTGCAAAATTTTGTGTGAGTTCTTGGTTTCTTTCAGGAACCTGATACAAATGTTTCTTTGCTGTGTGGGACAATTAAGGAGCTTTATAGGCTCATATCAAGTGATCCAGCCCAAAGCAGAAAGTAAGAAACTGAGCCTCCGCTTTGTCTTCTCGTGTTAAAATGTAACTACAAATCTGTACCCTAATCTGGTCTCACCAAATACGCTCTGGTGAATGAGCTCCTTTCAGGTGAAATAGATCGGCTGCTAAACTTCTGTTTTCTTTTCCTATTTAATCATTTAGTCAATTATTAAAAAAGACAAATTGTTGCTTTGGCAATTATTTGTTAATTTCTTGTAAATACATCGTTTTCAAGCTTGTCTTACACCTGCTGCTGCTCTTAAATGAACACAGCAACTGGCAGTTTACAACATGCTATAGAGACAAGTGCAAGAAAATATTTTCATATTAAGGTACATGAATATGATTCAGTATCATAGTAAACACAGTTGTGATCATATCAAATCATCTATCCATCCATCCATCCTGAGAAACTGCATAGACAAAGAGAAAGTGACACAGATGGATAAATACATCTGAGAGTGCGTGTGGGTGAAAGCTCAGAGTTGTTTTTCTGCAGCTTGTGGCGATTTTTTCCTTGGTAGACGCCACGTGACTGTTGGGTGAGTGATAGTAGAAGTTAAATCTTTTCATGTCCTCCACCCTTCCATCCACACATCCTCCTCACATCAAAAACACTTTCAACCTTCACATTCAAATTGATGTCACATTTGTTTTGCTTTGGTTTGGTCTTGTATCACCAAAAAAAAAAAAAAAAAAAAAAAAAAAAAACAAAACAGGATATGTTCAAATTGGTGTCAGTGACTCTCAGGGGGGCATTTGTGTATCAATCACAGTGGTCTTTCCAACAGCTGATGCTTAGTCACCACCACTGCATCTGAATATGAGCTGAAGGGACTGCAAAGGAACATGCCCCTCAGATGGAAACAATTGAGCATTCGGCATGAAAAATGCACATCATTATGTTAATAAGGGTGATCTTGGAAAATAATTGAATCACATTACTTCTGTAGAAATTCAGCAAGTGAGTAGTTTGTTCCTGTGGCAGATTCTCACTAAATAATTCGCATTTTGGTTAGTTTTCTGATTTAAAATCATCTCAAGCCCTCAATAAGTAATAAAAGACTTGACTTAGAAATAATGATGCACTAGATTTTCAATAACCGATTATATGACTGCGGGTTTTAGTAGGTGATGATACAATGTTCCACTGAGTTTTACTGGCAGAGGAAGTTGAACATAGATGAGAAAAATGCAGCTCTGCGGTGAAAATTTGAAAAATTTCTTATGTCAGCATTTTGTTCAGCGTAGAAGATGAGATGCGAGAGCTCAGCTGTGTGAATGTGAGATGTGATAAATAAGTGCACAATAATCATGTCTTCTAGAATATGCAAAGGCCTTGTGAGAAAAATACACCATCTTTTTTTTTTTATAACTTCAGGAGATATAAAGGGCTAAAACTAGAAAAAATCCTTTTAAGTCTTTCTTCTCTCATGCATTTATTCTGTGATTTTTTTGTTGACTGATCTGTATGACTTTTTTAAAGCCTATACACAGGGTTTTGTCGGTGTACAAGAACTTTGTTCAAATTATTGGTACAGACTCGTACAGCAGACTTACAGTCAGACACTCAACTTTTCTGTCAAAGTGGAATGGAATCTAATGTTTAATAATGAGTTGTCTGGTTTAAATTTCCACACTCGCTGATGTCTTCAATAGATTGTAATAAAGACACAGATTACATTTGCTGCATTTGTTTCAAAGAAAATGACAAAATATTCCATCCAGTTTATTACAACAGTAAAACTGAAAGTATCAGTTTGTCGGTATGTGTCTCTGTGTGTGCGTCTGTGAGTGTACGTGTGTGTGTGAAGGGGATCTCTGCTTAAGTTGAGAAATATCACATAAAAGTAACGATGGTGTTCTACTTTTTTTTTTTTTCATGTTTTTCAAAAGCTGATATTGAAGCTACAAGACCTAACCCATTAGCAATGAAGTCATCCTTTAAATACACTGTTACACTTGCATGTTTTTGTATGTTATCTTATAAGCTTGGAATATGTTAAAGCCAAATGTGAACCTATTTCTTGCCCTTCATGTCGAAGAGCTCTGCACAAGTTTTCCAATGCACTTGTACGTTTGTACCAAAGTAAATGGCAACAATAAAGTATTGAATCATTCATCGCACTGGATTGCACGGGGGCTGTCGGTTGTTTTAGCCAAAGCCCACTGATGTAAGTGTTATTGGAATATAATTGAATAACCTCTTCGTGTAAGCACCACAGCCTCATTGTCTAAATCGATCATTGGGTGGGTGGATCGTGCAGCTAGTTTATTGTGTACATGTCTAAATGTCTACCTGCTGAGTGTCCTCTGAGTTTGTCGCTCAGGTGTCTCTGCTTCCCTCTGGCGGGTTCAAACGCAACAGAAAAGCCCGACACCCATAAAAAAAGAACGATTGTGTTTGCGCTGTTCTAGTAACAGCGCGGTATCGGCGCGGTGCATTGTGGGATACAGAGTAAGATGGAGGCGGCCGCTGGCAGCATGTCGAAGATGTGATAACGTTTAGTTAGAAGTGTTACATTTTAATTACAGCTTCAGTGTATGCCCCGTCCGTGTGAAAGAAAAGGAGCTAGCTGGCGCAAAGTTTTTGGTTTGTGGTAAACAAAAAGGTAATGTTCATAATGATGGAGAGTGTTCATTGAGGCTAATGCTAATGCTAAGGGTCAATGATAAGTTAAACTAGCAAACATGAACCACCGTCAGTACGGGTGAAATAACGTGTTAGGTGAACTGGACTGTGCTGTTCACATCACTGTAGGAGACATGTCTGTCCTGGCGGGTTTGCTGAGGACCGGGTCGTCTCTCTGTCAGTCTGCCGGGACTCTGCTGCACACAGCCAGGACCTTTTCTACAGGTGAGCCTGATACCGAAGTCAAGCTTTAACCAGCGTGTTTCTCATGACACTGACGTCAGGTATGTGGGGTTAGTGCCAGTTTTGTCTTATTTAAACCTCTGTGAAAGATCACAGGATTAATTAGGAGTTGGTGGGGGAAAGAACAAGAAACGTCTTTTATTATGATTTATCATATTTCAAACTCATTTATTGAGCTAATTGTTATATTTTAATATTGAAATATGAAACCAAGGAAGCTGTGAAACGTGCAGTGAAATGGGGATAGAAAAATGAAGTAAAATGAACATAAGGAAATGCTCAGCTTGATGGATTTGGTATAATAGGAGAATAACAAATACTACAGTAAAGAACCAGAAAACACTTGTAATTTTTGTCTTCTTTTCAATAACATATATTGACATATAAGACTTAATGCTCACTTGAAATAATATGTTGCTTCTAGGTTCATGCTGCCAGATCAGGATGCATGCCATCCCGGAACTGAAGAAGGTGGACCGGTGGACAGAGAAGAGGAGTATGTTTGGAGTTTATGATAACATAGGCATATTAGGTAAGTGTCCTGCACCTCTTAGGGCTTTTCAGAGACTGTTTGAGTTGTGATATAAAACTTTTAGGATGCACCTTGAACTGTGGCTTCAACTATTTATAAACTTGATTTTACTCTAAAGAAAATCAAAGTCTTACGCTAGGTCATGCTTTTGATTCGACTGTTTTTTTGGGTTTTTTTTTTGTCTGCAGGAGATTTTAAAGCTCACCCCAAAGACCTCATTGTGGCCCCCTGCTGGTTGAAGGGTTTCAAAGGTAATGAACTCCAGCGTCTAATTCGCAAGAAGAGGATGGTGGGAGACAGAATGATGACTCTAGAAAAACACAACATGGAGAAGAGGATTAAGTTCCTTTACAGACGCTTCAACCGCACTGGCAAGCATCGCTAATATAAAGCAAACCACACCAACACATATATCGTAGCAGCCAATAAGAACTGTTGGATTCAAGTAGTGACATTTCATGCTATCAATCGGCTGTATATTGTCATTTTTCTAAATTATGTGCATACAACTCTCCTTCTAGCCAATGTTAACTTCTCGAGCTTTCATTAAAAAAAAAAAGATATTTTTGTGATGTTTTTTTTTTTTTTTTTTTTTTTTTTTATGAAAAATCTGTGCAAGGGTTTATGTTTAGGCTTGGTCTAAAATCAGTTTGACCATTTCTTTTGCTGCCTAGCTGAAAGAGTCCAGACATCCACACTGTGCATGATTATTTAAGTCTTTTCAAAAATATGCAAACCAATATGTTACAATAACAGCATCTGTTCTTCTGGGAAGATTTTCAACAAGACTGTAGATGCTGTCTGCAGAAGTTTGCTCCCAGTCAGCCTTCAGAGCACCAGTGAAGCCAGACACTGATGATGGGTGGTAAGGTCACAGTTCCAGTCGGTATTCATTCTGCAGGTCTTTGACCGGGCCGAGATTGTACTATTCCTCACCATCATTTTTAATTTCTTTCTCAGGTTTCATATGGGTAGTATTATTGACATGGAAAGAGTGATACTTATGTGTTATAACATATCTTGTCTCAAGGCATTTTACAATGTTAAATAAGATCATTAACAATTATTGACACTTAACATTTATCACAATGAGGAAGAATTTGATGAGGTCTTACATCCATAGGGAATTAAAGGCCTTTAGATGTCACAAATAATGCTTATTTTTGTGACTTTTACAAATCGGTTTCATTAGCAAGTTACAAAGTATCTTCTTTTGGCGTTATGACAACAAACATAAGAAAAAATGACAAACCCAAAAAGGCAGTACTGCATGTCTGGTAACTAAAAAAATCTATCTTTTTTTTTTTTTTGGTTATTAAAATATCGAATTAACATATTGCAGTTTTTTTGTGAAATAATAGAAGGGTTTGAGGGGCATCGATTCAAAAATTGTAAACTGGAGTATCGTGCTTCATTCTGAATGAACCTAGTGGGCCTGAAAAAGCCCTTACCAGAGATGTCCGCATACTTATGGCCACAAAGTGCATCTGTGCTGTATTCTCATCCCTCCACTGGCCATCTTGTCCCAGGACCTAAATCTGTTCTCAGTGACTCCTCTCGCTTCCTTTAAACGTGCAGGCCGTTGAGAATCAAAATGGGAACTGAGAACAGGCTGCAGGCTGTCAGAGGCAGAAACTCCTGTAAGAATGAAACGTGACTGAGGAGCAGCAGCAGCAGGAGGAGGAGGGAGAATCCCAGGCCAGGGAGGAAACAGTCGAGTCAACACTCTGTAGGCATCCTCTGTACCGCAGTGTCGTCCTGCCCCATCCGACACAGAGCTGCAGTACTGCAAAGTGCGAGGGGGGGGGGGGAGGAGGAGGAAGGGGGGGGGGTACCGCACTGTCGTTACGAGTCCAAGTGGAGAAAGCAGGAGGAGAGACGCATTATTGCAGTAGCCTACAGTGCCGTAACACTTTTCACGGACCGAACTCACGCACATCCCACAAAACGCACGTCAAGACTGGGAGAGAGAGAGAGAGAGAGGAGGGAGCTAAAGATATTAACTGAATTTCCATGACTGGACTTTTTTTTTTTTTCTTAATTTTGAAATAGCTCTCATTTGCCAGCGGCTCTCAGAAGAGGCCAGTGAAGCAGCAGCCAATCAGTGCAGCCTGTGCGGCTCCGGCAGCGGCTCTAAAAGGACTCAGCGTCAGTCGGAGCTGGATGCGGAGCCCGGATCTGCCTTCAATGGATTATAATCCAGCAGCACGGTGAATTAGCAGCACGGCCGTGTGTCACTATTGCGGCAGAAGATCCGCTCCACTGCACCAAGACCTGCCGACTGTCAGCGCCACTTTGGTCCACTTTGCTCTCTGAACATTTTTGGACAGCTGCTTAAACGTCATCGTCCCACTTTTTCTGTGATCGTGCAGTTTAGCGTGTGTGTGTAGCTTTTTTTTTTTTGTTGTTGTTGTTGTACTTCACACCCTCTCCTGCCTCCCAGCCCTTCACCCCTCCTCCGGTTCAAACAGCTGCAGAGAAGATGTGAGTATTAATGCGGCTTTTCTGCTGCGCTATTTTCGCACATCACAGCACTGAAATACCTGCTGCGGCAAATCTGTTTATTTCCGTGTATGTTTCCCACTGATGCGTTTGTTGCACTGATTCATTTCATCTTGACTGATTTTGCTGACGCAAGTGAAAATTTCCGTCACAGCATGAGTAAATTATGCATTCATGGTTTGTCTGATGTCACTCTGAAGCAGTGGACAGAGTTTCCGATATCATTTAACACCACGTATTTGTAGAAACTGAGTTTATTTCATCTTATGTTGTGGGTTACAAGATTTTATGTACTTTGGAGTCAATGCCTTCTTAAACATCAAGGATTAGGATTAATTAATTTATTTATTTTTGCTTGTCTGCAAAATGCGCTTATATTTTGGTCTTCGGCATGAAGCTGTCCTGTCGCTGAGTCAGAGGCTTGTTTGCCCAGTTTTACACCTCCTGGTCTCATCCCTCTCCCCTCTGCTGCCCTGCTGGATTAACCCTTTCCTCTTTTCTGCACGTCACTTTCCAGCCTCAGTTTTTAATCCGTCACAAGACATCCTCACCCTCCCCTCTCTTCTCCCAAATCTTCTCCCTCTTGAACTTTTCCCTTCATGTACATCTGTCCTGTATTTTCTACATTTCAAGTGCATCTCTTTAAAAATCCATTCCATTCTTTAATATCACCTTCAAACAGTCTTTCCTGTTTATCGTCTCCTTCTATACTTCTGTCCTGCTCTCCTCATCCTACACCTACACCCCTCTGTCTTCACCGTGTGCCTTTCCTCTCTTGCTCTTTGACGGATTTCCCCAAAGTGGCTTCATCCCTCCTCTGTCCTCAAAACATTTATTTCAGTTTCAGACGATTAAGAATTTTCTTTTTAGGATGAGGTGAAGTTATGACATCAGAATATCGAATATGTACTAAGATGTTGCTTCCTCGTGCTTTTCCTCAGGTCTGCTCCAGATGCCGCCCCCCCAGCTGGACCCCCTGGTGCTCCAGGAGCCCCCGGTGCAGATGGAGCCCCAGGTGGCCAACCCCCAGCCCCACCCAACACCACCAGCAACCGCAGGCTACAGCAGACACAGGCCCAAGTTGAGGAGGTGAGCTGGACTGGACCAGACTAATAATCTGGACTGCAATTTGATTTTGCATGTCGTCAGTGAATGTTAGAGCTGAGGAACCTCATCAGTGGCTTAATCAGGAGACATCTGGACTTTATAGGAAAAGTCTTCTTTCTGGGAAACATTAAAACGCTTTGTGGATCATTCTATGGAGAGAATTAATACGTATTGGTATCAGCTGTAATTTGCAAAAGTATTGCAACTACATGTTTATTAATAATTGAGATATATATCTGCTGAAAGGCCTCTGTCCCCTGTGCTGCTCTCCTTTAACTATGCTTGTCGTCCAATTCATCTCCAATCCACAACACTGCCAAATGCTTTCTCATCTCCACCGCTGTGGGCCAGGTGGTGGATATCATGCGGGTGAATGTGGACAAGGTTTTGGAAAGGGACCAGAAGCTCTCAGAGCTGGATGACAGAGCAGACGCTCTCCAGGCCGGAGCCTCCCAGTTTGAAAGCTGCGCAGCCAAGCTAAAGAACAAGTACTGGTGGAAGAACTGCAAGGTGAGCACGTTATTGTAGGTCCATTTAACAGTGCCGTCGCTGAAAGAAGCTCATAATACATTAACAATATGTCTGTTGGTACAGTATGTGGCGTGGTGCATAGACACACAGCATGAATATAGCAGAGCTAATGGAGGATATAAATTAAGCGTGATTCCTCGGCTCTTATTTGGTATGGCATTAAACAGCTGTTCAAGTTGAGGTGCACTGAGGTGAACACAGCTTGTTGTGGGGACGCTCTTATCCTGCTCTCCACACACTGATCTGTTAATGTGCCACTGTGGAGGACGCAGCATATGCTGTGGTGAAAAAACATTTTCACTAAAGAGATGTGAACTAAACTGAAACACAACAAGTGCAAACAATCTGCTGTGTCCTACTGTAAGTTTCTAAATGTAAATGTGTAATTTTTCAGATGATGATCATGATGGGCATCATTGGCGTGATTGTGGTTGGAATAATATTCTGTAAGTAGAAGATTTTCATCCTGATAGAAAGATTTATTGGTTCATGTATAGGTTCCCTGACAAATAACATATATTTTTGTAGATGTGCACTACATGTTGGCTCTCCCCTCCAACAGTTAATTCATATGTATAGAGATGAAGGTCATTTTGATATGGCAGAAGTTTAAATGACAATTTGCTTCATGTTAGATTTAAATCTCAGTTTAGTGTTGGTGTGTGTACACAGTACTATTAATTTTGCAGGAAACTATAATACTCTGAGAGAGAGAGAGAGATTGTTCTTCTGGTTTTGTTTAATGATGATGTCAGGTAAAAGACAACAAGAGCATATTATTTTTAATTTCTTGCCTAGCAAGCCCGCATTTAGCCTGCATTGGCAAATAGTTATGACTTTTTATTAGAGTATTAATCAATCATTAATCAATAAAAAAAAAACATAAATACTACATAAGAGAGAGAAGTTCTGTTCTGTTTTAAGTTTACTGGAGTCATTAGACTAACAACTTTCTCTGTCCTGCATTCACAGTGTATTTCTTCTACTGAGTTCAGCCCATCAGTACACATGGATACGGACTTGAGAATGACATGAGAGGGAAGAGAGAAAAAAAAAAAAAAGCACCCCTCCTCCCCTTCTCCTCCCTCTCTTCACACAGTCTTCCATCAAACCATCTTGCACTTACACATACAGACAGTAGTGTTTTATAGGTGTCTCTGTATTTCTTTGTCGCCCCCCCCCCCCCCCCCTTTCCCTCTTTACTGCTTTCTTCCACTGTTTTGGCGTGAAGTCTCACTCACTCGCTCCTGTCTTTGCACCTGATGTATTATTGAAGGTCGCGGCAGGCAGAGTAAAGAGGTTGAAAGAATGGGAAGGAGGGAGAGAGAAAGTCTTTGTGACGCGGGAACACACAGGGCTAAGCCAACTGAACGGAGCTGTGGGGAGGAAACGTACCATGTGCAGAAGGTGGATGCGTGCAGGGAGATTGAAACAAAGCGTTTGCGGTCCTTCCCCCCCCGTTACACCAAAGCTTGTTCATGTTACCTTTTTTTGAGTCCAACATTTGTAAATTGATGCTGACATCCCAATTAACACACTTCACTGCTGCCATCATTGCTGCTTACTAAAACAAGGTCATGTTAGACTAAGATTATGATGATTTTTGTTGTATGCGCGTGTGTATTTGTGATCCAAAGCACTGTAGCTTATAGCCCCCCCTCCCTCAAGTTTTAGCTGATAGGCTTTTATTGGTGACGTTTTTTTTCCTTTCCTGCCTAACTTTATTTCTGTAATCTTCAGTGATGACAAGAAAAAGGTGAAACAAGGAACAAGACTGAGAGTTTATGTAAAGGGAAGAGTGATTAAGGGAGAGGTAGTAAGCATTAAAGCATATTCTGTAGAAATAAATGAAACATAATTCTGGACTGATAGTAATTATTGATCAAGTACATCCATAACTATGCTCCATTTGTACTGCGGTTTTTGCACCACAAGTGGTGCCATAGTCATACTGTTATCCTTCCTGGCATTGTAATATGCACAGCAGAGGCAAACAGAGAAACAGCCACTAACAGACAATCTCCTGTACTCATGAACTGACGGGTCCGACCCACAGGAAGGTCACTCAACTCTGACTTGGACAGAGTCACAGCCATAGACAGATGAATGTGTAGCATCACATTTCATACAGGTACTAACGTCCAATTGTTTTGAGAGTTGTGCTGGCTTTAGTGTTTGATTGTTGTTTAAGTTGACCAGATCTCCAGAAAACCAGGAATGTGGGAGAAAAGACTCGATTTGGAAACTCAGAGCCACCGGGCCCTGCCGCTCCACTCTCACTCACATGAAAACAGACTCAAATATCACCTGCAGTACAATAATAGCCAAATGAGGTGTTTGTTTCAAACTTGCATGGCAAACGGTGTCCATAGTTTTGCCTATTTGTGTGACCTATGTATCTGCCATTTCTGAAACTAACTGCCGATTGTACATTTTCTTTTGTTAGTGGTTTTAAGGACCTATGTATATTGTCTTTCTGATCTGATAACTTCTGCTTAAGCAATGCAATGATGCTCAAGAGTCTGCCAAAATTTTTAATTCATTTGTGTTTGAGAGAAAAGTAATATTCAGAAAATGCATACAACTGTTAAAAACATGTAGTATTGAATGAGTAGAAACATAGTACACATCTGTTGGACAATGCTCCTGAAAATGTGTTAATAAGTTCTTTCAGGTTTTGTGAGGGATGCTGGATATAAAAGAAAAGTTCATTTACCATTTATTTAGACTGATTTGGAGAGTTGATAAAATTGTGCAGATGTAAACACTCTTATGTGCAAATTGCATTTATGCATAATTGTAGCGATCAGCCAAAATTATCCGATGATATTGTGTAACAATATTATCAGGTAATTACTACAATGAGAAATGTGAATCTGTGATTTCCAGCCTGAAACTGCAGTAAGAGATTCAACTGGATTTGTGCATGCTTACCACTTTTGCTGATGCCAATAAAGAAATCATCAATAGAACTGACGGCTGACCTTGGTTATGTTTTAGAGCTTATGGTAAAAACGCTAATTCTGTTTATTACTGAAATCTTGCCAGACACAAACCTGGTTTTTCTACAACATGGTTTTTAACTGTTGCAAAATAATAAATGTACAAATATTGATCATATTAAATACTTAAAAAATTAGCTGGAACTTAATATTCTTCATTTTGAAAAGAAATTTACAAAACAATTACAGCAGCAGCAAATAAAACACACAAAATAACCTCTAAGCGTTTGAAACACAAATTCAGATTAAATTAGTCCCAGTGAGAACCAAATAGGATGACCACAGCAGATATTCTAAATATTCGTAACAATCTGAGTGTCATCAGCGTTAAAAAAGCAGAGCTCTGACGGCAGATCAATCACCTCTTTAACCAGCACTGAAGAGTCCACAGTAGAAACACACAAAGCAAAAAAAGCTGTTTGTCTAAGAGTAATGAAACACAAATCATCCAAAGTGCACATGAAGAGTCAGAATACAATCAATTCAAAGCTTCACAGCTTAATCCAGCTTGGACCAGAACAACTGCACCACAAAACAAATGACACAAATGGAGTTCACTTCAAGTTGCTCTTCTTACGGAGAGCTCTCTGATAATAAACACAGCATAGTGCATCATAAATAACATAACTGCACTGACTGTTGAGAGACCTGGTCCCTGCAGTGTGCTGTGTGTACGTACAGCAGTTGTGTACACTACTTTGTCTTGCTGATAAGTAGAGCCCATCGGGTATTTTGCAGGTTTTGCAGAAATGCACAAAATTTACTTGCTGCGACTGTGTGTCATTGCGAGTACGACGAACAACATGCAGCAAAAACTACATCAAGCAAACACATAAAACAACTAGACCTAACACAAATTTGTATTTTGGGGTTCAGTGGAAGTAAAGATAACCAGTTTTAACAAAATTTGTAATAATTTAAAGCAGACAATATATTTTTTTAAAACTGTAACTTATCTTTCTAACAGACAAAGAAGGCTGTGATATCAGAGCTCTGGTACTAACCTGGGTACGCAGAGAACTGACGGGACTGATCTAATCGATATGGACTTTTTTTTGTGTGTGTGTGTGTGTGTGTGTGTGTGTCCATTTGTGCACTGTAGTGCCGGTGGACCGTCTAACTCTGGACCAAACCAACACAGAGATGGCCTCATTTCTCAAATCTGCTTACTTATTCATACAGCTGGGTGTTTCACTCTGCACTGCACGATAGCCGGATATTCTAGTGCAAATTGGGATTTTAAGGTTGTTTCTTGATTTGAATGATAACCATCCTTTGAGGTGTTTTTGAAATAACAGCACAAATGTGATTAGTTACAGGACAAAATTCTGTTTTCGTGAGGTCAACTGACCTTGACCTTTTCCCATCAAAACTTAATCAATTTATCCTCCACCTCAGCTCGATGTTTGTGTCAAATTTGAAGGAATTTCCTGTGAGCAATACCGAGATATCGGGTTCATGATGGGATGTGGGATTTTCGTGGCCACCTGGGAAACCTGATGGCTCTCTCACTGGCTGTCGCTGGGGCAGAGTTCTTCATTATTGTGGGGGATGATTTAAACATTTGACCCTCCTCTCTATTCAAAAAAGTCAGAAATGCCACAAAGTGTCTGTGGGTTCAATTTCAAGTCAACATCATCTACTGAAATATATCATTCTGACTTATCTCATAACCTGGTGGAAGAAAAGTACAGTGATGATCAGGAAACCCAGAACCCACCAATAGGAATCTGGAGAGTGAGAGACAGAGAGAGCAGTTAGGGGTTTATTAACATTTCACCATTTTACTGTTGTACACAGGTACACTAACAGCACCTTTATGTTTCCAGTTTTTATGCTAAGTTGATAAAGTTAGCTAACTAACAAGCTAAAGTTGATAACTGCCTTCTAGCCTCGTAGCCTATTTATCAGTCATGCAGGTGGTATCAAACATCTCATCTGACTCTCAGAGAGTAAAAGCGAAATACCAAACAATTCGTATAAACACATAAATACAGATGAAAATACAGCTGCTCATAACTCATTACCTGGCTGTGCTGTTTCTACCACAGCACTGACAGAGAGAGGAGCATCCTGGGCTGGGTGAGAAACCCTGCAGATGATTTTGGTGCCCGCGGAGACACTGGGCGGTACCGTGAGGTGAGATGACAAGGAGTACGTCCCATCGCCATGCTGTCGATGGCTCGTCAGAGAGCCCTGATCAGGATAGACCGAAGGCTCTGTGTCTGTAGGAGCGAGAAATAACCAGTCCATCTAAAGGGCAGAAAAACAACAGGAGGTTATGAGACGTAAAGTCAAAAAAAAAACAAAAAAAAAAACAACAACAGTGAGTTATCTTCTCTCTAGATCAGGACAACTAATCTAGAGATGAAATACTACTACTTTGAGCTTTATCTATGAAAGACTGAGGAAGTCTGTTGTAGTCCGTTTTGGTCACAATAACACAAATCAAATAAACTCTTCACAGATTCTTTAGTTTATTCCTATTAAGTACTGTCAGCAAGGTTTCTCAGCATTTATGATCTATTTAGACTGTGTGATGCCACCTAAAAATTCATGATATAGACTTCCAAAGCTTCCTTTTATGTCTTCAGTGCCAGGAAAGAAATCGTGTATGACACTACATCTAAAAACATTGGTAGAGACCTGAGCATCCAGTGGGTAGTATTTACTACTGTGGCAACTCAGTGTCTTTGGTGATTTCTTCAAAATCAACTTCTCCTCTGAGAGGGAAACATGGGGCGGCTCTGAAAACACAGAAAAACGGAGGAAGAATTGAGAGACGGGCCATGAAGGCATCTGATTGATGGAGATTATTAGGCACTTACGCTTAATATGGAGTTGAATGACCTGCTGAGCGTGGAAAAGGCCTAAACTGACGGTGCAGATGTAGGTCCCCTCATCCAAAACCTTCAGCTTGTTCAGCGTCAAAGAGGCGTTACCATCACCGACGACCAGGGAGGCATCCATGCTCGAGGCCCTCCTTTCTCCATGCACTGAAAAATAACATGAGAAAGGCACTGACAAAACAAGCTCAAAAAGTTGGCAACGGCCGCGCAGCAGGACTATTGTTAGCTGTCCACAGTCCTGGTGGCTGTGCTACTAGAAACTGTAGCTCACTGTGCTGACTGAAAGTCATTCGGATTTGTTTTTCTCCAAAAGTTGGTCCCTTACTGATGTTGTGGATGAATCCCTGGCTGTCTGAGCCTGTTTTTTGTGTTTTGTCTGTCAACTGCAGTTTCAGGGTGAAAATGCATAGCCATAAATTTGACCGTCATTATGTAAAATAAAATAAATAAATAAAAAGGTTAAAAACTTGACATTCATTGCAGGAGTTAATGTGACTGTCGTTTTGAAAATACAGGCACATGGAAAGACTGTTGGAGGCTGACATATGTTCGGACTAATGACCTTGTTTTCTTTTCTTCATTCACCTAAGAAGCGGCTGATTATTAATAATAGTAATTGGACCTTTTAATACTAGAGCAGCCATTTTTTTCATTTTAAATGGCGCAAACTGTTCTTCATGTACCATCCTCATCAATGCTGATGTACATACCCTTTTTCCCGCCTACAACACTTACCCACTGTGAATTGTTCGGCATCATCCAACCTTGTCTTCATCTCGAGTACTTTTCTCCCTTTTCCTCTGTGCTGAAGTCTCCATTCAATGCCCACTTCCTGCGATAAGGCCGTGTCATGCTGCCTGAAGCCACAGTTGAGGAGGACATCGCCTCTCAGAGGCACAGATACAGACTTTATGTGGGAAAACACCAGGAATATCACTGAGGAGCAGAAAGCCAAGACATGGTTAGTGCCAAAGTATTTAGTATGTTATTGCCTGTCTAGTAATACAAAGATTAGGAAAAATGAAATGAAAAAATTAAGGAGGATATTAAATGCTGCATCTCACCGTCAGTAAGAAGAGTACCCGACTTGCTGAGAGGCAGATACAGTTTGTTTTGCACCAGCGTCGATGGGTCCTTTTCCACACTCAAAGTCTGCAGAATCAGTGCAGCGTTGAACTCAACTCCGTCCACGCTCAGCGACACCATGAAATAAGTCGGATCCGAACTCTCCTGGGATCCCTGAAGAGAGTAACTGCTGATTTCACACATCACCTCCTGCTCATTGCAGTCTGCATGGAGCAACACCTCTGCGTTGGGGATCTCAATTGATGACACTGTCACAGAGGAGTGAAAGGAGACGTTCAGCGACAGCTACGCACTACGACAAAATGTACACAAAGAGGACGGGGAAAACCTTTGGCCTCAAACAAGAGGAGGTCTGGATCAGGTATCGAGGGCGGGGCAAATGGAGTGAGTGTTTCAAGGGATTCGTCAGAAGCTACTGCAACATCTCTGAGGACAAGAGTAGCTGGGGTGCGTACGAAGGCAGCACGGCCCCCGATTCCACCAAGTCCAGTTCCCTCCTCAACAAACGCACAGGACAGAACCACATCAGCAGCCCCGTCAGCTGAGAAGCAAGAGAGAGAAGGACCTCAGTTTAAGAACCTATCTTTAGGAATAAAAACATATTCAGTCTTTTTTAACTTAAAAGGCAACATGTTATGGATCACAAGGATAAGCTCTGGGATTGTTTTGTTTATTTTGTTTACTTCAAAGATTTACAGGATAATTTCCTCCTCTCTTGAAACTCAGGTCAGCCCAGTCATTAGATGCACAATATGTAATTTTCTGCTGCTGAAACGCACAATCAAAACAATACCAAAGGACATTGTGAAGGAGAGGAAGATCACTGTCCCCATTAGGATCCTTCAGTGTCATCATTCATGAGCTCATTACTGCTGTAAACACTGATTAAAGCAGATTCAGATAAAAAAAAAAAAAAAAGTGTTACTCTGGCATTGCTTAGTGAACACAGGCTGCCTCCAACATGTTTGTTCAGCCATTGACAGGTGACCAACTGGGACTGACTGTTACAAAACTATCTGTCTATTTAGACATATCAATAAAAATTAAAGGGCATAACTCAAGAAAATTATACAATATGAATTTCATCATTTTTGAACATCTAATCGAGGAACAGTGCAGCAACACATTATACAACCTCCAGTCTCTAAAAATCTAATTTTAAACAAATGTCACATTTTGGGATGTTTTAGCTGAGCTGCTATGAAACAGGATCGGCTGTTGATTTGAAGCTACTGATCCATCAACAGTATCAGATGAACATTTAGTTTGTTTTAAATACAAGTACAACTGTGTCGTCCTTTCCGTGACAGTCACACAACTCAACGCGTTGTCACTGTTAACAAACTGGGTCATAAAAAGCACTGCTCTTACCACACACACAGGACATGAAGCATCCAAACAGAATGATTCCGACTATCATCATGAAAATTCCGCGTTTCTTATGAACAGTTGATGCTTATTACAACTAGATCGAGTGAAATAGCACCATGAGCACTTTCGCTTTTGGTTTCAGCGACCGATTTCAGCAGCTCGTTCCGTCGTTAGAGTGTTTTTTTTTTTGTTGTTTTTTTTTTAATCTTTCCAGCAGTCCTTTTGCAGAAATGTTCACGTGAAATAGCTTTACTGTAATAACTACACTGTTGTCTGACCGTAAACACTATGAGCCACAGCGTGTGACGTAGCGGAGAGACAGTGAAAGTGAAAGTGAGCTCGTCCAATCAGAGAGCAGCAGGCGGCGGGTCAAAGTTCACCACGGGAGGCTCTAAAACATCCTGTTATTACAGTTTTTGTTTCTTCAGGGGTATAAATAACTTATTGATGCAGAACCTGAATGTGACTTGTTCGAAATACACAGACTTTGCCGTCTTGCTGTGAGATGGATGGTGTGCGAGGTGAATATGAAGCTACTGTGCCACAAGTAAATCAGTTTGTTAAACTCTACTGTCATTCTGTTAAAATGTCACTGTCATGCTCATCTTACAGTGTTCCCATAGATATCCGTCAAAGAAAAACCCAGATAAATATGAAGCTTCCTAACCGAGAAACGCTGGAGATCGAGGTGTTTTTTACTGGAAGCTACTTTTTTTTTGCACATTGAATTTTATCATTTCATCGAAAGAAATGATCTATTTCTCTTCTCTAGCTAAAGCACAGAGTTATTTTCTCCTTGAATTCTTGTTAAACCAGCTTTTTACCAGACCAGAATTGATGTCAGCCGAGCACAGAATTACAGAACAATATTTTTGAGTACAGACAGGGTGTAATGCACCCACAGCATCTAACAGTCTACATCTGACCTGACCAAGTCTAATCAAATGTGTGTTTAGAAAATAACTGGAGATTCAAAATCAGAACAATTAATCAAAAAAAAAAAATGTTTTTTTTTCCCCACTGTTCTTTTTTTTTTTTTTTTTTTTTTTAATTGTACCTATTGCTGCCTATTTGTCTGATGTGTTAAGATTTTAGTTTTCACTGGCCACTGCAGTAAACAATTTTCAGGGATTGCATTTTACACACAAGCTACCAGAAAAGCTTCCAACAAGTGGCTGTCTATAGAGATAGCATTGGCAGACTTAAAATGGGTGTGCAACATTTTTGTGTATATGTAGAGTGGGGAAATAGTTCCAATAGAAGTGGAGTAAAAGTAGATTTTTTTTTTAATGTATTCATTTTTCTTTAATTGAAACATGTAGAGCTACCACTAATCAGTCTTCCAATATTACTCATCCTAATTGTAATGATTTTCTGTGACAGTTGGTGTCTCTAACATATTGGGTCCAATGGGAAACACACATCTCAGTTCCATGTGACAGACTAAAGTGTCACTTGAGTTGGTTACACTAACACAGAGTCTGTTCCTCACTGCTTTAGAGGAATGTTCATTAGGGGATTAAAACAAACCAAACCAGGTTAACATACTCACACAGGTACTATATGACCATCTGATTAGATCCATGTAAGAAACTGAGCAGATTGTACAGCGTACACAAAAAGCTGTATGATATTCACTCTGTTTCATGTTAACTACGGATTTACATTTTACTAATTGGTCATTAAGAGAAAAATGATCTAAAAATCTAAATTAAATTCAAAGCTCTCTTTTTTTTAACAATATCTGTAAAGAATCTGGAAATTATCACATATAGAGTAAAATGATTTAGTGTTTCTTTTACTTCGTTTTGTCCTGCCATAAGCTTCACAATATTCTGTAATTAATTACTGTAAATTTCAGTTCTCCTGCATGGTCTTTTTGATCCAGTCCAGGTAGTTGGCAACCCTGGTATAGACTCCATATGTTCCATTCTTTCCACAGCCAACGCCCCAGCTGACAATCCCAGCAGCCCAGAAGCGTCCATTGTCATACAGGACATAGCCACTTCCACTGTCACCTTGGCAGGAGTCTTTCCCACCCTCAGGGATTCCAGCACAAAACATATTGCTGGTTAGGATTGGTATAGAGGGACCTGTATCCTTAAATGAATTCTGGCATGTTTCATCCTCCACCAAAGGGAGTTGCACATACTTCAGCTTATTTGCTAATACCTGTTGGTTGCCTTTTTTCGTAACACCAAAGCCTGACACTAGTCTGAAAAAGAGAGAGGAATTAGTGATGATGGAAAAAATGTAATCTGAGTATCCTGTCTTGAAGCTGGACAAGAATGACAAGCCTTTAAAAAACTACTGACACAAAAAAGTTGTTTCTTTACCCCATTGTGTCAGGGACGTATGTGTCACTCTCTGCTGGCAGACATAAAGGCATTATGGATGCTTGAAATGTGATTGGTTCTTGCAGTTTGAGCAGGGCAATGTCATTGTTGAAGTTAAGGTGGTTTGGGTTGTTGTACTCTGGGTGAACGTGGACTGAAGCAGGATATACAGGAAGGACACTCAAAGCTTTAACATCATTCAGTCCCATGTAGATCTGCAAATCACCACCACAGGAGGGAATTCATGCCAGTGCACAACATGTAGGGAGCAGTTGACAGGTAACAAGTACAGTGGCCAACTTACCCGAACAGTATCATTTGATGCTATAATTCCTTCATGAGTTTTTACATTATGAGCTGCAGTCATAATCCAGCGGTCTGCGATCACCATGCCTCCTCCTCTTTCGCCATCTATACTCAGTAGAACCTGCCAGGGGATGGTATGTTCTGGAGCTTCATCGCCTCCAATGATCCTCTGAAAGCTCGAGAGGTGTTTTGTTGGTCTTCCACAAACTGTAAGCAATACAGACAAAGTTTGAGAGAAGTACAGACTTAATGTTCAAGTTATTGACAGTATGTAGACTGAGGTTTTACATGGGATTCTTTTGGAAGAAAAGGTATACCTGGTAAACATGTCGGTCTGAGAAGAGGATCTTGGTTGGATCTCCACTGTCTATCTGCTTCACAGATGAAGCTTACTGAGGAGGAGCAGGAAGAAATGACAAGTGTTGGTTTGTGTGATTCTTTCACCTTAAAAGAACTTTAAACAAGCCATCAAGACTTAAATACTGTCTGTCTCAGTACTGCCTAATTGCGGTGGTAAAGTTTACTCCATTGTGTGTTACTGCAACGTGACACTGACAACAAATATGAACCCTTCTGACCTTTTCTATCAGTGATGCTGGGATGGGCTTCCTCTTCATTCTTTGAGGGTGAAGGAACTGTTGCATATTTCAGCCTTTTCTCTACAGATGCTGTCTATATTAGAACGTATTAGAATGTAGTTGTAGTTGTTTTGCTAATCTATAATAAAATGCATATGTGCATGTCTTTAGGTTACTAACATTAATTAATCACTCCATCACGATGCTTTGGACTTAACATGCAATACTAGAATACTGAAGAAAAAAAAATAGCGTTCACATACAAAAAGAAAGAGAGGTCACATACATCTGTACCATAAAACACTACATGTTAATCTCTCACCATTTAAGCCTCCAAGAAGGTAGTAAAACGGTTCATCACAATGATACTGAACAACAGAAAGGTACTGATTCTCAACACCAGATATGAAAGTCACCCCTCCGTTCAGCAAGGGTTCAGGTTCTCCACAATCAATTACTGCAGGAAAACAAAATAAGGACATAAACATTCTTCTAGCCAAATAGATTACAAATGATCAAGAGTTAGTTATAGTTAAGTCGTACCAGACTTTCCATTCATGTTACAAAGGATGATTTTCTGAGATCAGAGGTGACATACTGTGGCATTCTGGCAGAGTGAGGTGCCATTGGCCGTTGTGTTGACACATCGTGGAGAAGCTCTCAATCTCATGGCCATCCTGAAAGAGATAAGAAGGGGAATTGTTAAAATATCAGTACCTTCCTACGACAAACAGGAGTGTTGTTCATTGTGATAAGAAGTTTTCATTTAACCATCATTAGCTTGTATCCTTGGTTACAGCGCACAAAGATGTAGTCTCTGTAGAAGTATTCAGTCAGCATCGGTGTGACTCTGCCTTTCGCGACTTTGTCAGGGAATGGACACCGCACTCCTGGAAACGTGAAAAAGAAGACGTGGAACATCAGCAGCACACCAATAGTTTCCCAACAAGTTGCTTTCAGGCGGTTTAGTTGTTCATTGACTTATTTCTCCTGTCAGCCCTCTCCTCCTCACTGTGTGTGCTGTAATCCAGGCTCCAGCCGTTACTCATCCCTTCATCATCAGTGTGGTAGTCCAGCTTCACTGTGTTGGAGTTAGTGTCTATCAGACCTGGACTCTTTGTACCGCACAGCTTCATGGGCTCTTTGTCAGGAATGGTCACCTTTTAAGAGAGGAGTACATCACTGTTCAGTTACTGTTTAACAAATGCACCTATTGCTCTTTATTCTATAACGTGTGGTGTGTGGAAGCTTTTAGAGTCATAAGTGTCAAACTCAAGGCCTGCTGGCCAAGTCTGGCCTGTGGTGCAATTTTCTTTTGCCCTTGAGGTAATATCTTAGTTATTTCTTATGTCTATTAGAGCTGGTTCCAGCTGCATCAGACAAACAGGTTTTGTCTGATGCGGTTGGACCCAAATAGTTCAAGTTAAAACAACACTATGAAATGAGACATCACGACACATACAGGCATCTGAACATAAGTAAGAATTGGCTGTAGGTAAATTCTGGTATCACAGCAGAATGCGTTCATAAAAGCCAAAACACAGCTGAGACCTCCCAACTGTCAGCCTTCATTCCTGAAGTGGGCTCAAGTCGTTGTGTTAAAGAGGATTTGGGATTAAAATTAAGCATAAAGCACAACTAGTATATTTCCCCCTTCTGGGGAACAGGGAATAGTGTTATTCTGAAAATGAATATATACAAAATAATAAAGAAATTTTTAAATAATATAAATACATTATTTTAGAAAATCATATTATGACTGAAGATACTATTGTGTTTGCTGTGTTTACTGGCCATAACTATTGGACCACTTTTGATCATTTCAGATATTTAAGCAAAGCTTCATGTTGCCATTTCAAAAATTAAATATTCAATAAATATTGAACCATTCCGGCCCCTTGACCTGGACCCAGTTTTTGATTTCAGGCCACAGTGTATTTGAGTTTGACACCCCTGTGCAAGTTTTTACCTCCAACCAGTGATGGAGACAGCTTGGACCTTCATCAGTGTCCACGCTCTCGATGTGGAACTTGTCAGAGAAGTTGAGCGAAACGCTGAAACCAGATTCTACAGAAATGATGTACTGACAGGACACAGCATGAGGTGGAGGGTTCGGGTATCCTGGACTGAACAGATGTCCTTCAGGTTCATCCAAAACAACATTGCGACAGGATACTGGGCAGGAAGAAAAGGAAAACATCAACTCACAAAAAAGGCCAAAGTGCTTTGACAAGAGTACCATAATTAAAAATCATTATTCATCCACTCAGCCCTGCAGCCGTAAAACCTTTGGTGAGAGTTTGGCCTTACATCACAAAAATACAATGCTATATGTTACTTCAGTAGCTTTGTTAGTTTGGTGATTATTTTTTGAAGAGTTTATATTAGATGACATCCTGATACTTCTCACAGAACACTCATTAAATATTGATGCCGTTGGCTGCTACATCTACTTCAACTATTCCAACCCCATCCTTCTGTCATTCTTTTGTTGTCACCGACTACGAGAAAAAATGTTCAATGATGCATTTGTGAAATAGGAAGTTGTTCTCCCAGCAGACACCAGCTTGTTGCATGGATTGATATAGAGCTCCTTCATTTTCTGACCAAGTCTCATTATTGTTGCACTCATACGTGTAAGATATATATCCGTCAAATACTCACACAAACAGGTGCGCTGGTCTGATCGAAGTTCATAACCGTGGTGACAAGAGCAGAGGTACGAGCCAAGGGTGTTGAGGCAGATCTGATCGCAGAGAGGACCTGAGCCATCCCCAGGGTCAGGGGCAGAGCACTCATCTATGTCTGGTGAGGAGAAAACATCAGGTTAGTTGGAGATGCTTCAGCAGCCAGAAGAGGCGAATGAATTCAAAGGCCAACAGAAGAAGAAGTGCTACCTATTGCCTGGTACTGCGCGGAGAAGCCCACGTTCTGGTGACACTCTGGGTTGTTCTTATCTGACTGGAAGATGAGGGTGAATCTGTTGT
The DNA here is from genome assembly GCF_900963305.1 of Echeneis naucrates. Taxonomy (NCBI): domain Eukaryota; kingdom Metazoa; phylum Chordata; class Actinopteri; order Carangiformes; family Echeneidae; genus Echeneis; species Echeneis naucrates. Next base: position 16,424,593 of record NC_042516.1, read on the forward strand.
CAGGAGAAATTATGGGCTGGTGTCCCGGGTGATGTCCATCAGCAGAGTTCTCAGAGCCACAAAACCTTTCCAGGACTTTTCCATCATAGAGAACCTGAAGCATTGAATGAAAGATAAAATCTTAACCACAATGAAGAAAATGTACAGGATTTTTTCCACAAGTTGTACTTAGTTATGTCGTCTGGCACGTTATGTCAGTGGTACATCATAAGAAAATAAATTGTCAAAGCTGTGTGGAGCTCAGAACTTAACACAGCAGCACTGTTGTTAATGGAAGACTGTAAGTGCTGAATGTGGCTCTGACTATAAGGGCGTCATGGTAGCAGCCTGGAGAAGCTTCAATGTCCAGGTGTGTGAACGTGAGTCGGATCTGGTATCCCTCGGGTACACTGAGGTCCCACTGCTCCTGCAGGTTGGGAGGGTAAGGCTGGGGATACTGGGGGGACTGGACCTCCCCATGCAATAGAGGCTCAGAGCTGGGCCTCTGCAAGCAGTAACACATTGACACATAGAGAGACCTAGAAGATACATGAATACAGTCAGCAGTTCGATCTGTTTATCGGTCTGTGGTCCTCTGAAATGCCAGTCCAAAGTTAATGTCAACAGAAAAGAACAAACACACTAACATGATGAACACAACTGTCACAGCCACATAGTGCTGTGTAGGACCCATTATATTGTCTAGGCTGATTGTCATAATGACTCACTCAACCCAATAAGCACAGCTCATCTGTCATGGTTAGAAAGGTTTACACACATTAATATAAGAGTCAGCTCCTTAATTGGTATACGGTGTGAATTTTGTAAACAAGCAATAAATTGAAGACAAAAACCTTTCAGGCAGGACATAAAAACGGGAAAAACATTTTTTAAACCTTACCAGATGATACAGAAGGTCCACCACATCTCTGGATCAAATATATCTGAGCCAACTGATCCACTGCTGTAGGAGCAAATGCCTCACTTTCAAGTGAAACATTAATGTCAAAATCTGCTGTTTCAAGTGTTTAGCAACTCACTACGTTAATGCCAGGAACAAATCTTGTTTGTCTTGGCAAAACCAAATGAACATTGACTTTGAATTTTGCTGGAAATAATTCCCCTGAAACTGATAAATAGGAAAATGTATTGAATATGATCGCTCCTGTAAGATGTTGTATGAATATTCTTTTTCAGTGGGAAAATTATTTAAATGTGAAGAACTTGGCTGATTTTGAGTTTGATTTGATATTAACCAGCTCTTATATTTTATAGCGTTATTTCCAACTCTGGCTCTTTGCTCACAGCCGTTATTCCACCACCAGATGGGGCTGTTTGTTTTCAGTGTCAGGCAAGTTAGTAAAAACCTTTGAATGTCAAAACTGATTTCTTCGATAGACCAGAGCAACTAAAGCCAGCGTAAGTTTACAGATCTGATTGTAACTTATTACATGAGATCAATTTGAATCTGCTATTTTAATCCACTGCACTTCAAAGTAAGAATACATTGGAGATCATGAACATCTCCATTGTTGAAGGACAAACTAGTTGATATTCATGTGATATTGATCTCTAAACAATACCCACCTTTATTCAGGGGGCTTTAGTCAAATGATAATTTAAGGGCATTTGGGGTGTATGAAGATGGAGACAAAATAAACCTGTACTTGCCGATTATTATATGTAGGTGCAGAGCCATATTTTGAAGAGATAAGCCCTTCCTCCAATCACCATCTTAATCTGTTTTATAGTACTTTGAACTGCAGTTACACTGGATCTGGTCGTCATATGAAGTTTGTGAGTTATCTGAGACCCCCAAATCAAGGACACCATCTTCTGGGATATCAGGAGGGCCCGCAATCCACAGCTGTATGTGAGAATATATGGAAAAAAAAACGTCATTTAAAAAACAAATTCCAGAGAAAATGTAATTTAATCATTCATTTTCTTAATGTAACATAAATTGGGTTTGAGTCGGGCACACATTCACAGGAGTACTTAGGGTCCCTTATCCCTGTACTCAGGCATGTAGCAACATACTGTGATGACAGAAGAAGAAAGAAGAAAAATGAACTTACCATTGAAATTAATATTATATACACAGTTATTTAAGGTTCTTTATCCATCACATCTTTTTTTAACAACTTGGCTAAAATCACCTGACTGTCACTGTTTGACCTGAAGGATATTTAGTTCAGAGCTTTTGTTTCATTAACGTAAACAATCAGGATAAGTATATATATATAGAAGAAATTATTTATCCTATGATTTATTTTGTTTTCCTGCCATAAGCTTCACAATATTCTGTAATTAACTGCTGTAAATTTCAGTTCTCCTGCATGGTCTTTTTGATCCAGTCCAGGTAGTTGGCGACCCTGGTATAGACTCCATATGTCCCCTGCTTTCCACATTCAACGCCCCAGCTGACAATCCCAGCAGCCCAGAAGCGTCCATTGTCATACAGGACATAGCCACTTCCACTGTCACCTTGGCAGGAGTCTTTCCCACCCTCAGGGATTCCAGCACAAAACATATTGCTGGTTAGGATTGGTATAGAGGCCCTTTTCCTCTTAAGTGAAGTTACTGAATTCTGGCATGTTTCATCCTCCACCAAAGGGAGTTGCACATACTTCAGCTTATTTGCTAATATCCGTCGTTTGCCTTCATCCGTAACACCAAAGCCTGACACCAGTCTGAAAAAGAGAGAGGAATTAGTGATGATGGAAAAAAGAAAATCTGAGTATCCTGTCTTGAAGCTGGACAAGAATGACAAGCCTTTAAAAAACTACTGACACAAAAAAGTTGTTTCTTTACCCCATTGTGTCAGGGACGTATGTGTCACTCTCTGCTGGCAGACATAAAGGCATTATGGATGCTTGAAATGTGATTGGTTCTTGCAGTTTGAGCAGGGCAATGTCATTGTTGTAGTTAGCGTGGTTTGGGTTGTTGTACTCTGGGTGAACGTGGACTGAAGCAGGATATACAGGAAGGACACTCAAAGCTTTAACATCATTCAGTCCCATGTAGATCTGCAAATCACCACCACAGGAGGGAATTCATGCCAGTGCACAACATGTAGGGAGCAGTTGACAGGTAACAAGTACAGTGGCCAACTTACCCGAACAGTATCATTTGATGCTATAATTCCTTCATGAGTTTTTACATTATGAGCTGCAGTCATAATCCAGCGGTCTGCGATCACCATGCCTCCTCCTCTACCGCCGTCTATATTCAGTAGAACCTGCCAGGGGATGGTATGTTCTGGAGCTTCATCGCCTCCAATGATCCTCTGAAAGCTCGAGAGGTGTTTTGTTGGTCTGCCACAAACTGTAAGCAATACAGACAAAGTTTGAGAGAAGTACAGACTTTATGTTCAAGTTATTGACAGTTTGTAGACTGAGGTTTTACATGGGATTCTTTTGGAAGAAAAGGTATACCTGGTAAACATGTCGGTCTGAGAAGAGGATCTTGGTTGGATCTCCACTGTCTATCTGCTTCACAGATGAAGCTTACTGAGGAGAAAATAAAGAGAGGTCACACACAACTCAAACAAGTTTAAATCTGTACCATAAAACACTACATATAAATCTCTCACCATTTAAGCCTCCAAGAAGGTAGTAAAATGGTTCATCACAATGATACTGAACAACAGAAAGGTACTGATTGTCAACGCCAGATATGAAAGTCACCCCTCCATTCAGCAAGGGTTCAGGTTCTCCACAATCAATTACTGCAGGAAAACAAAATAAGGACATATCAACATTCTTCCAGCCAAATAGATTACAAATGATCAAGAGTTAGTTATGCTTAAGTCATAACAGACTTTCCATTCATGTTACAAAGGATGATTTTCTGAGATCAGAGGTGACATACTGTGGCATTCTGGCAGAGTGAGGTGCCATTGGCCGTTGTGTTGACACATCGTGGAGAAGCTCTCAATCTCATGGCCATCCTGAAAGAGATAAGAAGGGGAAATGTTAAAATATCAGTACCTCCCTACGACAAACAGGAGTGTTGTTCATTGTGATAAGAAGTTTTCATTTAACCATCATCAGCTTGTATCCTTGGTTACAGCGCACAAAGATGTAGTCTCTGTAGAAGTATTCAGTCAGCATCGGTGTGACTCTGCCTTTCGCGACTTTGTCAGGGATTGGACACCGCACTCCTGGAAACGTGAAAAAGAAGACGTGGAACATCAGCAGCACACCAGAAGTTTCCCATCAAGTTGCTTTCAGGCAGTTTAGTTGTTCATTGACTTATTTCCACTGTCAGCCCTCTCCTCCTCACTGTGTGTGCTGTAATCCAGGCTCCAGCCGTTACTCATCCCTTCATCATCAGTGTGGTAGTCCAGCTTCACTGTGTTGGAGTTAGTGTCTATCAGACCTGGACTCTTTGTACCGCACAGCTTCATGGGCTCTTTGTCAGGAATGGTCACCTTTTAAGAGAGGAGTACATCACTGTTCAGTTACTGTTTAACAAATCCACTGTTTGCTCCTTATTTATAGAACATGGGCAGTGTATGGAAGCTGCTAGTTTTTACCTCCAACCAGTGATGGAGACAGCTTGGACCTTCATCAGTGTCCACGCTCTCGATGTAGAACAGGTCCGAGAAGTTGAGTGAAACGGTGAAACCAGATTCTACAGAAATGATGTACTGACAGGACACAGCATAAGGTGGAGGGTTCGGGTATCCTGGACTGAACAGATGTCCTTCTGGTTCATCAAAAATACCTCCACCGCAGGATACTGGGCAGGAAGAAAAAGACGACATCAACTCACACAAAAGGTGAAATGCTGTGACATAATTAAAAATCAGCCTTGTAGCATTTAAACCTTTGCTGCAGTTTGGTTATACATACAATGCTATTAATTTGCCAAATACTGGAGTAGTTTTGTTGGTTAGGTGTTTTTTCTGAGAGTTAAATGTTTCATTAACCTGTTGATATCCCAATACTTCTCACAGAACATCCATTTATTATTATTGGGGTTGTCTGCCACATCTACTTCAACTATTCCAACCTCCTGCTTGTGTAAATATTTTTATCGCCACCGACTACAAGAAAAAAATTTCCATTAACCCATTTAATCCCACATTTTTCCCTGCAAAGTAAATGTATGAATTTCACTCCTTAGACTTCCCTAACACAAACTATCAATTCTTTTTTTAATGTAGGTTATGTCAGGGAAAATTTTGGTTTTATACAACTAGTGGGAAACTGAATAGTCTTCAAATTTTTCAATATGAGCTAACCTAAATAACAATTTTAGAGCTTCCATACATTTAAAATAATCTGGGATTAAATGGATTGATGTATTTGCTCTCCCAGCAGACACCATCTTGTTGCATGGATTGATATAGAGCTCCTTCATTTTCTGACCAAGTCTCATTATTGTTGCACTCATATGTGTAAGATATGTATCCGTCAAATACTCACACAAACAGGTGCGCTGGTCTGATCGAAGTTCATAACCGTGGTGACAAGAGCAGAGGTACGAGCCAAGGGTGTTGAGGCAGATCTGATCGCAGAGAGGACCTGAGCCATCCCCAGGGTCAGGGGCAGAGCACTCATCTACGTCTGGTGAGGAGAAAACATCAGGTTAGTTGGACATGCTTCAGCAGCCAGAAGAGGCGAATGAATTCAAAGGCCAACAGAAGAAGAAGTGCTACCTATTGCCTGGTACTGCGCGGAGAAGCCCACGTTCTGGTGACGCTCTGGGTTGTTCTTATCTGACTGGAAGATGAGGGTGAATCTGTTGTCAGGAGAAATTATGGGCTCGTGGCCCGGGTGATGTCCATCAGCAGAGTTCTCAGAGCCACAAAACCTCCCCACGACTTTTCCATCATAGAGAACCTGAAGCATTGAATGAAAGATAAAATCTTAACCACAATGAAGAAAATGTACAGGATTTTTTCCACAAGTTGTACTTAGTTATGTCGTCTGGCACGTTATGTCAGTGGTACATCATAAGAAAATAAATTGTCAAAGCTGTGTGGAGCTCAGAACTTAACACAGCAGCACTGTTGTTAATGGAAGACTGTAAGTGCTGAATGTGGCTCTGACTATAAGGGCGTCATGGTAGCAGCCTGGAGAAGCTTCAATGTCCAGGTGGGTGAACGTGAGTCGGATCTGGTATCCCTCGGGTACACTGAGGTCCCACTGCTCCTGCAGGTTGGGAGGGTAAGGCTGGGGATACTGGGGGGACTGGACCTCCCCATGCATTAGAGGCTCAGAGCTGGGCCTCTGCAAGCAGTGACACATTGACACATAGAGAGACCTAGAAGATACATGAATACAGTCAGCAGTTCGATCTGTTTATCGGTCTGTGGTCCTCTGAAATGCCAGTCCAAAGTTAATGTCAACAGAAAAGAACAAACACACTAACATGATGAACACAACTGTCACAGCCACATAGTGCTGTGTAGAACCCATTATATTGTCTAGGCTGATTGTCATAATGACTCACTCAACCCAATAAGCACAGCTCATCTGTCATGGTTAGAAAGGTTTACACACATTAATATAAGAGTCAGCTCCTTAATTGGTATACGGTGTGAATTTTGTAAACAAGCAATAAATTGAAGACAAAAACCTTTCAGGCAGGACATAAAAACGGGAAAAACATTTTTTAAACCTTACCAGATGATACAGAAGGTCCACCACATCTCTGGATCAAATATATCTGAGCCAACTGATCCACTGCTGTAGGAGCAAATGCCTCACTTTCAAGTGAAACATTAATGTCAAAGTCTGCTGTTTCAAGTGTTTAGCAACTCACTACGTTAATGCCAGGAACAAATCTTGTTTGTCTTGGCAAAACCAAATGAACATTGACTTTGAATTTTGCTGGAAATAATTCCCCTGAAACTGAGAAATAGGAAAATGTATCGAATATGATCGCTCCTGTAAGATGCAAAGTTGTATGAATATTCTTTTTCTGTGGGAAAATTATTTAAATGTGAAGAACTTGGCTGATTTTGAGTTTGATTTGATTTTAACCAGCTCTTATATTTTATAGCGTTATTTCCAACTCTGGCTCTTTGCTCACAGCCGTTATTCCACCACCAGATGGGGCTGTTTGTTTTCAGTGTCAGGCAAGTTAGTAAAAACCTTTGAATGTCAAAACTGATTTCTTCGATAGACCAGAGCAACAAGTTTACAGATCTGCTTGTAACTTGTTACATGAAATAAATTTAAATGCGTTATTTTAATCCACTGCAGTCCAAAGTAAGAATACATTGGAGATCATGAACATCTCTGCTGTTGAAGGACAAACAAGATGACCCAAATCCTAAACCCTTCATGTGATATTGACCTTTGATCAATGTCCCCCCAAAAAACAACAAGAACAGGAAAGAGCAAGAATAAAAATAGAAACCTCAGTTAATCACAGAAAAAACACACACAAAAAATAGGCCTATTTAACCTACTTTCAATGATGAATACATGAAATACATTATTTGTGCTCCAAATTCTTCCTAGAAAATAACATGAGAACATGTATGAGCACTGAAAGATGTCCATTGTCAAATATTACATTATGTGATTAGAGTTGTAAGGTTTTCATTTCTCTTTCTTTTTTTTTTTTCGGTTGTCGCTGACAACGGGACAATGTTTTATTCTCAGATAAAGACGGATGGTCGACGTGAAGCTAAGCCGTCCAGTCCAAGCCGAAGGACTGGGCTCTACCTACACCAAGTCAGAGAAAGCCCAGGATTGTCCCACGGCTCGCCCACTCCGTGTTTCCACTGTTACAAAGAGGCAGGAGGTTCAGGAAAACTAAATCCAACACTGACTGACTGAGAATCCAACAGCTGCATGTCCGCCATCACGGCAGCCACACGGCGTATCCAGTGTTCCCAGGTGGGACATCTCACCAGCGCCTGAAAACGATTCGTATTTAGAGATAAAATTATCGCATGAAGCCAGGTAACATACCGACGTGGCACAAGATCATCAGCTTCAATCATGCTTTATCACTGACCACGTACATCACAACCTGTGAGGCAGTTTTACCTTTAAATCATCCTCACAGCGGTTGAAAAGGCGCCTTTTGCAGAACAGCGCCCCTTCCTGCACTGAAGCACAGTCTGAAAACACGACCAGTCATGGGTGATTACCTTCACCGTGGCTTCTCTTGAATCGTGGGGCCCGTATCACGAAGCTGGAGTCCGCCTCATCTTGGTAACTTCCGGGTTAACTCACTGCGCAGGTTTACGTTCTGTCGAGGCGCGTTGCCATGATAACTGACGCGGAACGGCTAACCTGCCGCTAGCAAGCCGGCTCGGAGCTCAGCAGGTATGCTAAACCTCCTCATGAACCATCAGGCTGTTACAATTTGTTAAACAAGCAATAAAAAAAATATCGGAACATACATTTGTGTGACGTACATCCTGTAAATCTCACCGATGTGGTGGAGATTTGATATTATAATCCGGGTGTTTTAAACATTTACAGTTAGAATTTTTTCCCAGCAGCCCTTGCGGTTTCCGGCAGCTACAGCTGTGTTACTTTGTACCTGAATGGTTGATGTATACACTTTAAATTTTAGTAACATTTTTGTTGTGGAATGCAGTTTTTGTGTCTTCTCCGTGATCCGATTGGTCGGATGCTACAAACTCCGCCCTTTTTATGTAAACAGCGCACTGATCTAGATGGGAAACCAATTAGCAAGTTTATAAGCGGCTTCATCAGACCTCTTGTCTTGTCGGGATTGTGGATGTCCATTATTAGATTTTCTAAATTATTGATCTCAAAGTGGACAGAAAGCAAAACAATCGTGCGACTACGATTGTTGTACATTTGGCTGCATTTACAGCTGCTGCTGTAAATAGTAAGTCAGATAGATCCCGCCCCTCCATGGTTGGGGCGGAGTCATGGCCTCGTGGTTAACACTGTCGACTCCATCACCAAGGTAATAATTCATGTAGTTTATCTAAATCTAGTCATTTATCTAAATTCTTCAAAAAGAACATGTCCGACCAATTTTGTATGAAGAGATGAATATCAGAGAAAACACATTTCTCTGAAAATGATTTAGACTATTTTGTTTTTGAATGCCTTAGCAAATATAAGATACAGAAGTATTGAGTTTTTTGTCAAAGTTGTTAATTCCATCTTTATATCCCACACTTCAGAGTTATAGTCCCAAAAGCTGTAGGTTTCACATCATTCCAGATTTACTTAGAGCTTCTTTTGAATATATATTCTGGGCAGTCTTTGTTACTACACATAATATAAACAGCTATTGTACAAATTTTCCTCTGTATTACAGTGAAGGGAGACGCTGAAGGATGGTTGTGTTTATACAAGTTGAAAATAATAAAAACAAATTTCAATTACATTTGATATGCAAAGAATACTTTTAATACAAAAGTTAAGTATGAATTCAAAATGTGTGGTTATCATTGTGGTTATGAATGTTGATACATTGATTTCAAGATTATAGTCTTGATTTTAATTTAGAGCTTGAATAAGTATTGAAATGGATTATGGAATTGTTGGGGTTAGGGTTAGGGTTAGGACGAATCAAATCATTTCTCTTTTTCCACTTTATCTATAGTCTCTGTAATCCAGTCTACATAGTTGGCCACCTTGGTATAATAACCTTTGTAAGCTCTGTCAATACATGGGGGTCCCCAGGACACAATGCCAAACAGATAATGAGGCCCATCCCCTGTAGACATCATAGGTACAAAAAATGGGCCACCACTGTCTTTCTTACAGCTGTCCTTCCCCTCTGCACCAGCACAGAACATGTTGTCAGTGAATGTCATGCGCTGAGTTTGTCGCTTGAAATTTGTATCCTGGCATTTATCAGTTGAGTAGACCCCGATGTGAGCATATTTCAACATCTGTGATGTGACCATAATTTTTGAATTTGTGTTTTTTTCTGTGAACCCCCAGCCAGAAACTGTGCCTTGCTGATCTTCGACCAAGCCTGTGTTTGCCTCTGGCAGACAAATGGGGAGGAGGTTTGGACCAAGATCCACCCTTTCAGAGAATCTGATAAGAGCAATATCATTGTCAAAATTGGTGCGGCTTTCAGATGGAATGCTAGTATCATAGCCTGGATGAATTATGATCCTCTGACTGGACATGACAGCTATGTTAGACTCCCCAACACGTGCTGTCATTCCGTCTACAACTGCACCAAAGAGCTCCAAAGAAGTTTCCCTTAATCCCTCCACAACATGAGCTGCTGTTACTGCCCATCGGTCATTGATCAGTGATGCTCCTCCTCTTCTTGGCTCTTTTATCAAAAGTTGCCAGGGTATCTCTCCCAGGGCTGCATCCTTCCCTCCTAAAATCCTGCCTGTGCTCAGAGACCTCCTTTCAGGTATTCCACATACTGAAAAACAAAAATTAATCAATTAATTTATACGAAAATTAAATTAAAACATGTAAGAAGTATATTTAATGTTATACCTGGTTTGCATTTTGGCATCTGTGTCGCTCCACTACTTGATACCCATTCACCAAGAGCACTGCAAGTGTAGGTGTCTGAAAGATTGAAGGCAAGTTGGTAAAACAACTATAAATCAATCGAACCCTTGTTGCTGTTTTAAAATGTGTTCAGAAAAGCAAAGTGTAAAAGCTTCCTCCACTCACCATCTCCATGTAGCATATAGTACTTTGAACTGCAGTTAAACTGGATCTGGTCTTCATATTGAGTGTGTAAGCCATCTGAACCCACCAAATGAAGGATACTATCTTCTGGGATATCAGGATGGCCACAATTAACAGCTATATGAGAGAAAATATGGGGAAAATACAATTTAAACAAACAAATAATAGAGACAAATAAATAAATAAAATTCTTAATAAAACCGATATTGGGTTTGGGTTGGTCTCACGTTCACAGGGATAATTAGGAACCCATATCCCTGTACTCAGACATGTTGCCACATACTTCGTTGACAGGCCCGCGCTGCCTTGCTACTTTGCAAAAGAAGAAAAAAATGATTTACCATTGAACATTTATATTAAATATACAGGAATTAAAGGCACTCCATCCACTCACATTTTTCACAACATGGCCAAGATCGCATGTTACTGTCACTATTTGACCTGGAAGATATTCTGGTTCCAAAGGACTCGCAGTGGAGTGTGAGGTAACCGCTGCTGGACAGACCTTACCTGCAATTGGCATATAAAAGAGCAATTTTCCAACAAATGTCTGAATAAATGTTTTTTTGTTTGTTTGTTTTTCCCATTATGGCACATGAGGAGGCTGCTGTACCCCTGGTCTTGAAGTGGAAATTGAAGCCTTTGTTGGTGCCATAGCTGTCAGAAATGAAGTGGATTTTGACTTCATTAGAGTGGGTGAGGAGGGGAGATGGAGGAGGTGTCCGGCCACAGAATGGTCCCAGAGTCCCAGAAGAGGTTTCAATCTGCAAACAGACCAGGTAATGTCATACATTTTGTGATTCCTAATTCCTGCTCACCTTCCCTGCTCCTTTCCCTGTATGTGTCCAGCAGCATGTACAGTACCTTTAATTCTTCACTGTAAATGTAAACTGCAAAATGTACGTAAATATTCATCCACTTTAAAAGGATGCATTTACATAAATCATCTGTGGGGTATCAATGAATATGTGCAACGGAGAATTTTACACCATAAAGAGAAATGTGAAACTGGTGAATGCCCCTTGGAGTACACTCGAATCAGGTTAGACAGGTTATGTTTAGAAAACTGAATGGCTTCCCAATGAGGAGAGGAGAAAGGGATCTCCCTATTCTGAAGGAGTTACAAGTTCAGATTGGAAAAACATCTGGAGATTAGAGCGATGTCGGGACAGGGGCGTCAGTAGCTGCAATTCACGTGTAGGAAGGTTAAAAAATAGTTTTACACATGACCCTTTGGCTATACTTTGGTGGGAGGCTCTCAGGTAAAATGAATAAAGCAGTATATAGACGGAAATTCCATGGGAGAACCCGGTGCAGTGTAGTAGGACATTTATTAATAAGAACAATGAACCCCTTAAAAAACACTTAGGAATGCTTTAAAACAACAATACTGATGTCCTGGCACAACTGTGTCAGAGTTTTGAGCTACACAATGGGGAACACTTTCAATTGCCATATGAGAGCAACACCTATCCACAACCAGACTGAAGATTCTAAATACTGCCATTTATGTGAATATTTACGAATTGGTTTAACTCAATGTTCTAAGTTTTGGAAGCACTGAATGCAAAGAAAATAAAAAATCCCATAAAAATAGTAACATAGTGATGCTATATGAACTACATCGTCTTTGTTGTTCTGTTAAATTCACTCAACACATACCCTCAGTTCATCAATGCATTGGCCATCGGGACTTTGCTCCACATCAAAAACCTCAGAGAAGTGCAGCTCCAGTTGCAGGTGTGGCTCCACAGACAGGGTGTACTGACAGTCAGCATTCTCTGCATATGGACCAGGCCAGGAGGGAGTGGATATGTCGCCTTTGTTCAGCCCTGAAAGGTCCTCACTACAACTCACTGTGTTGAAGACAAGAGTTTGTTGTCATCACCAACATCATTTTGACTAACATAATCATGAACAATACAGAAACAACTTCGTCCTCATTTACTTCCCCTCTTTCCACTCCTTTTTTTGCTTCTGCTTCTGCTTCCTCTATTTTTCCATTTTCATTTCTCGTTTTACTTTTTTTCCCTTACTGTGTGATTTGTCATCGTCTGCCTCCGCCCATTAACTCATTGGTCTATGCACTCTACTGGTAAAGCGACTACTTGTACCTGTGCAAGTATGTTGGTCTGGACTTAGGTGATAGCCATGCCGACAGGAGCAGTGATATCCTCCGATGAAATTGTGACAGAACTGGGTGCAGCCATATTCTGAGTCATCCTGACATTCATCAAAGTCTGAGAGAACATATAAATTGAAGTTTGAATGGCAGTATACATGGTACTTTAATTTCTGTATACAATTGCTGCAGGTTTTTGGGGGACAAAACAAGGTTTCTGTTTTCCAGCCACATCGAGTGAAAGGAAACATCAGTTACTGCAGCATAACAGAAATGAAACTGTGAGAGAAAGTGTGAAAATTTCTTTACAAGCATGAGCTTTAGTCATTTATTTGGCTTACTTTTGAAATAAATGTTATGATTATAATAATCACACTGAAATAGGAAATGACTTGCAGACCATGACTAAATTAATCACAGATACCTGCTTTGTATTCATATGACATGTCAAATAATTTCCAAGGCAACCTTTGGAGATATAAACTACAACCAATGTGAGCTGTTCTCTAGAAATGTAAATACACAAGTAACCACACTCATGTAGTGATGCACCAAAAAAGTATGCTTTCTTGAGAAATGGGGAGAAAAACAAGCACAAACACACATTGGAAATTAAATTTGTATTTCACCTCAGTGCCTCACCTTGAACAGTGTAAAAGCCTCTGAAGCCAGTGTGCCTCCTGGTGTTTGAATAATCGGAGTAAAAAGTAAGGGAGAGACAACCGCCCTTGGAGGAGACGAGCATGGGATTTACTGTGTTCTGAAGTTCCTCAAACTCCTTTTTGCCACACAGAACAGAAATCAGGCTTCCATTTGAATAGACCTAGGGAAAGAGAAAGCAAACAAAAGCAGGAAAATACGTTGTCTAGGGTATAATAAGAATAGTTATTTTAATTTTCAGATATGAATTTGAAGTTCATCTTGACCCCTGACCTTAACTGCATCGTTTTCACAGTCTTGGCTGTCCTCCAGGTCCAGGTGGATGAACCTGATGGACAGGGTGTGACCTTTGGGGGCACACCTGCTCCAGTTTAGACTGGCATGGGGCAAGTATCCACTGGGATATCCTGGAGACTCCACCCATCCAAGCAGCATCGAGCATGCTGAGTGGGAGAGCAGAATGAGCTGAAGGCTGTAGGGGAGGATGGGAGATGAGAAAAGAGAGGAAGAGGAGAAGGGTATGGAAATGTGAAGAGCATAAAGTCAGGGGAAAAAGTAAGTATAATTTCAGGTGAGATCTTAGAGTTGAAGTCAAATGTGTAAAACAAAAGAAAATACACAAGTACACAATGCAATAAGCCAGACATTGTATCATTATCATTGGTTTTACAGCAATAAAAAGCAAAAATCTGCACCCACCTTATTATTAACATTGTGATCCGATCAAATCCCTCTTCAAATAAACTACCTCAAGATCTCTCTTCCCCTTTTCTTATTAATTTACTTAACATCTCTCTCTCTCTTTTGCTGGACCCTTTCCTGTCTCTCTCACATTTTGCATCTGTAAGCATTTATACATCTATTTGTAGATTGTAATTTTTTTTTCTTTTTGAGTATACAGTAACAAAGAGGAGTGACATGGCAGGAAGAAGGACGGATGGACTTTTCAGAAGAGTAATACACAAAGTAAATCCCTCTGCAGCTTTAGCGCAAAATCATTCCTGTGCCAGCAGTGCAGGTTCAGTGGAAACAATGGAGATGGAGTGAAAGGAAAGGGTGTGATGGTGAGAGGAAATGTCTCATTGTGCTGCTTTGCTTTGTGCAGCCAAAAATCAGTCTTCAACCCTGTAGCCATGGAAACACATGCAGACACGCATGCGCACTCGCACAGCGCTTACTTTGCAGTGAGAGGGGATAAGACAGGAAGGAAGCAGGGGAGAGACAGAGAAAGAGACAGAGAGAGAGAGAGAGACGAGGGGGAAACAGCAGATGAGGGTCACTGGGGTTTTCCACTGTGTAGGATTAGAAAAGGCATGAGAACAAGTTAAAACGCAGCCAGGAGGGGAAACATATGCACAGAAACAGTGTGGAGACAGAAGAACCAGAGCACCGAACGAGTGAGCATCAGAAAAAGTGAGAGGCAGAAGAGGTTTCGGTGTCTATGGTGCTCTTTGAGTTCAGATCATTTAAACAGCTGGAAGTAAGGAGCACGTTGAGAGAAACAGTGTGAAGGACACTGACAGGCAAGCCAAGATATTTCACACCTGTGTTGGATGCGCTGGCTACAGATGGCTAACTGTTCCAGTGAGGAGAAATACTCTAAAGGTGGCAGATGCTGTAATCGCTGCCCTGCAGGTGAGTCAATATCACATAGTTTCAGCCACATTTTTCTCTCTTTGGATCGCAAGCATGTTTCCAGGACAGAACATTATCTACTGTACGTTTAATCTGTGTGTTCAGCTCATCTGTAAAGCTCATGAACAGTATTATTATCATCTGCCATCCAATTCCTCTGTGTGTCTCACTTCTTTCTCAGGAAAGTACGTGAAAGCTGATTGTGACGGTTCACAACAGACCCAGTGTGCTGAATGTGGAAAAGGGCTCTACACAGCCACAAAAAATCACTTGAACCAATGTCGAGTCTGCAGTAAATGCAGTTCCCGTAAGTCACTGACATGAACATACAGTACTGTGTATGCACACACACACAATCTGCCACAAGTGCAAAACACAAATACAGTTCCTTCCTTTTCTTCCCCAACTGCATTTTCATGGTATAAATAGATGCTTTGCTGTCTCTTCACCTAACCATGATCATATTCACTTCTCTTCTTTTAAATTCACCAGACTGTTAATGGGGATAGTTATTATG
The DNA here is from genome assembly GCF_900963305.1 of Echeneis naucrates. NCBI lineage: Eukaryota > Metazoa > Chordata > Actinopteri > Carangiformes > Echeneidae > Echeneis > Echeneis naucrates. The sequence continues at coordinate 16,440,134 of NC_042516.1, forward strand.
AACTTCAACCGAATAGCAAAAGTTTGTTAAAACGTTTTTCAAACTGCATGGAGACTCCAAAGTTTCACAACAGGCCATATTCGTCAGGCAAAGTTTTGGGGAAATTTAGCTAATGATATCTGGAATGTTTCCTTCTGAAGAAGTGATGAAACCATGAAACTTGAGAGCGTTTAAAAGCACACAGATGAGTTGGAGAAAGTTTTTAGTTTTAATAAGGTCAGTCAATTGAAGCTAGTTTTACAGTTTCACAACTTATAAGAAATTAGAATCTAGCCCAGTCACATTTAGTTTGTTTTATCTGTATAAAATTGCATCATCACACCTTTCAGAAGATTTTAGAAACTTTTTCTCATGCATGGAATATTGAACAGGCCTACTGGAGGGGATTAGAGGACTTCTGTCATTCAAGCCACTACACAACATACTGTACGCAAAATTATCACAGAGATACAGAAAACAACTCCAAAGAGACTAAACTATTAGAAAGACAACTACAAAGAAGTGATTACATACACACAACCCCCACACACACAAACCTTTACAAGAAAAATATGTGCAAGACCTCAAGCAGGAGCAACAGAAGAATCTTTATATTTCTTTTTTAGAAAACAACCAGAGGGAATTAACAGTCTGCACAGCTACACAGAACACGGTGTGTACGTGTGAGGAAGGATTCTTCTGTCTTAATGAACAGTGTGACCACTGCAAGCCAGTGACCCAGTGTCGTGAGGGGGAAGGAGTCAAAATTCGAGGTAGGGGTCCAATATATGAACGAAATGGCTGTCTGTTCTTGGATGCATTCAGATCTTGTCCTTCTGACAGCTGAAATGACAATATCTCTTTCCTTATTTCAGCCAATCGTACCAGTGATACAGTCTGTGCTCCCTGTGAAACAGGAACCTACAGCAATGTGACAGATTTCATCTCATCCTGTAAACCACATATCAGGTAAGACATGTCTCCATGTTAACGCTTAATGTCACAGTTAAGGCTAAAGGAGGACATTGATCTATATAACTGTGAGTGAAGCACACAGCAGAGATGAAAATCAAAACATCACACATCACACCCACCGTTACTTTTATCCAAGCTGCAGGAATAGTTCAGGAACAGTTTCTGCAGCTGGCCATGGCATTTTTGTTCCATCTCATTCAGTGGAAAGACATTGAATATTTAAAAAAAAAAAAAATAAATGTAGCCTTTTTTTAATGTGATTTTCAGGTGTGAGGACTTTGGGAATGAACTGACCACTCCAGGGACCACAACATCTAATGCTGTCTGTGGTGAGCGCATACACCGTAAGTCTCCAGTTTCAATTGTATGTCCTCTTTTATACGTAACTGGAAATATTCTCTCAAAATATCATTTTGTGCAATGTAGTGGATGATCATAGTCTTAGTGACTCAGTGCGTTCCTGTTGGTCTTCTGTCATCCCAGGACTTGGAAGTCCCATCTGTCATATCTGTTGTTTACTGATGAACTACATAAAGTAGTACTCAGTAGGACTTCCTGTAGATGCTAATTTAGGGAATGAGGGATGTTATTATCACCAATCAATCATCATTTGAATGTCACAGTTCCTCTGACTCCTATTGATAATGTACAGAAATTGGCTATCTTCAAATGGCTACTTCCAGCACAGCATTGCACTAAATCATGAAACGAAAGTTGTCTTTAACAAATCAAATGAGCCCAACACACTGATCTTCCTACAGTAAAGAAAAGCTTTGACTCAATATAACAAACATGTTTGAATATAGTTTTTAAAGCTATGAAAGAGTTTTATGGGTTTGAACAACTGTATCTGTTTATACATGTAAACACACAGTTGTGTTACGCTGAGTGTTATGGAGCATCAATTAAATGTTAATGTCACTTACTGATGCTTTACAAGGAGAGTTGTAGCATCAGTATGTAAGACAATGAAATGTGATTATGTGGTATAACTACATTTTATTGTGTCAAAATAACTATATCCTTTATAATACTACAAAGTGTATGTTCTTAATGTCTCCACAATTTAAAATTGAATGAATACTCATTCATAATCTTTTATTCAGGCTTTTAATCATTTTAGCCATTACCTTGCTGACAATATTATGAATGAGAAAAAAAAAAAAAAAAAAAAAAGCAGCGATCAGTTCCCAGAAGTTACAGTATGTTTATATAAGGTGAGGTTAAGAAACCCCCTTTCTCTTTCTCCTGTTCAGATTGTTCCTGGATGTTGCCTGCAGCCCTGTGGTCAGGTCTGGTGTTGACTGCGCTCGTCATGCTCGCTGTTGTCATCTGCTGGGGGGGCCAAACGCAAATCAATGCGTCACATGTGTAGGTTTCTTCTATGTGTTTTGTGCACTTTTGTTACCGTACTCTGAAAAAAAAAAAAGAAAAAAAGTCTTGAAGAGGCGATAGAGCAGTTCATGAGCATACCCACACAGACAGCAAGCACACATGCTGACTGCTAAAATTGTGGGACACTTTGAAGTCATACAGTTGAAGGTCACCGCTGATTTTTCTGCCCTCCCACTGCTTCCTTTACAGTGAGCTCAGTAAACTCTGAGTAAGATAAAATTAACTTGGCATATGAGTTAGGAGTTTGTTTATATCAAATGGAGTGTAATATATGATGTTTATTTTGCACAGAGACAGAATAGTTCAGAGCAGGATGGGTCAGTAAAACCCAGAATGATTATATAAGGAGCTGTGTGACATGATACCAGACATGCTTGACAAGCCTGACAAACTGAATGGAGAAACCACATCCTGCGCATATTCAGCCTGACACAGTTATTTGGTATAATGTGACGCACACTTCACAGACAACCAACTCATACTGAGAAACAGGTTGTACGTACGAGGCACACTCCCATAACTAGATGTTTTGGCTGACGTTGTGTCGTAATTTTCATTGACATTTGCTCTATTTCCAGTGAAACAATGGGTCAATACCGGAATTTACAGATGAAATGTAATTAATTAAGGGAAGTTCTGCCCGTGTGTGTTCTCCCACTGTGATGGTGAAATCTGAGTTTAAGAGTAATGATACCAGACAAAAGATTACATCAATGGTATTAATTGTTCTTTTAGTCACTTTGGCCATGTTCGCAGCGACTCATAATGTTCAGATGTTTACAGTAAAATGGAAGGGTTAGGTCTGTATTCTTAGTATATTCAAAGAAATTGTATTATTAACCAGTAATACTGTGTGAAGAAGATGGTTTCAAATTTACTTGGCGATGGTATGCAGTCTCTGTTATTACTAGGAGAATTGCAGTTAAAGCAAAAATGTGCCTGGCTTGTTAATTTACCTGAATCTGAGCATCCATCCGTCTTCAACTGCTTTACGAGGTCAGGTCACAGGGAGTATCTCTGCCTTCAACTTAAATATCAGTTTCATGTGCAGTCTACTCTGCCAGCAGTGTTTGGTTACGTTGCATCAAGCAGTGATGCGAGTAATGGTCCGCTATCTGAAATACACGTGTGAACCTGCGATTTAATGCCATCAGCAGAAAAACAGGGAGAATTCCCCATGAAATGGGTCCCTCATTCATTCATGTTCAACCACCACTTATCCGTTTCTGGGTCACAGCGGGTGCTGGGCCAACTTACATTCACAGTGTAAAATATGATACAGGGGATCTCTTCGAGGAATTTATATACATAAATACATTTTACCGAGCAAACATGAAATTATTCTAATTACCACAATTCTCATGACATCTTGACATGACATGGCTGGGGTCTTCTTTGATCCGAGGCTGTGGCTCCCTAATGCTACTTAGTTATCCATGACCGCGCTTTATGCAGTTTTAAAGGTGATTGTAAAATGTTAGCAGCCAGAAGTTAGAGTGAACTGAACTTTTGGGAGTTGGATGGCTGTTTGAATTAGCCTACATAGAGTTGATGCTTCTGGTGTATTAAATATAAAATAAATATATGGATTTAAAACATATAATTGAGATGTTTATTGTGAAGGCATTCACACTTTTTTCCGACCTAAAAACATGCTTTTGGAATCTCTCATACATGACGTGAGTCAACTCTGACTGCAGAGCCTTGTTAAAATAGAAACTGCTCTCTCACAACTGCCTTTCAAGTCAGCACATAATGATGAAAGATAAATTTAAAGATATCCATTTATTGTAGAAGTCATACTGAGCTGTGGTACATTTGAATTTTGCATGAGTTGGTGTACAGGAAACTTGAAAAGTTGTACAATATCTTAATTCACATCAGAATTCTTCATAGTCCAGAAGGGTGTCAGAGATTATAGTGTCACCCAGAGGCCACATAATGAGTTACAGTCTACAAATTAAAGGCACAAAAACTACCATGGCATATGTAGAATGGTTATGAAAGACATCCTTGAAATCATAAGAAAGAATAATTAATTATTATTTTGTATCCCTTTTTTTGTGAGAAAGGCAGGCCCACTGTTCCTGTTAACTTGGTAGATGTGGTTCATGTGGCACATCGCACATCGTTGGAGCTGCCTTTACCAGCCATTGAGCAGAATGGACATTGTCAAGAGACCTGCGCTGCGGAGGACTGCACATTGCCACTTTTTAACACAGGTAATTAATCTAGTTTTAATTTTTTATAATACTGATAAAGGACTTGATGGCAGAAAAGAGGCATGAGGATTCTCAGCGAGGCTCTAACCGCAGACGTGATTTATGAGTATTTAACGTTTTAACACATAAGAAATAAACATAAACACGTGTAATCCATTCAGTCCAGCTGTCAAATGGCAAAAGTAGTGATGGACTATTGACTTAAAAGAGAATGTGTAGGAAAAGGTCATATAATGCAGGTATAGTGGGGGGGTCACATAACCCAGAAGCGCTGACATTGTGCTGTGACTGCGCTCCATTCAACCCCTTTGGGATCACAGTGCACGTTTCACACAGCAGTGCAGCATTGCTTCGAGGGATGTTGACACCAACGTCTGACTTTCTCCACCTCCTCCTCAGATGATAACTCAGTCAGCTTCAGCACGGACAGCAGCCTTCCTATAACACCGTTTCAAGTCTCCGTTTCATTTGCTGAATCTGGTCACCACAAGGGAAGTTCAGGTTGCCGGCGGGGCAGCTTCCTCAGGGCTCACTCTGAGCCGCAGGAGGACGAGTGGTGCGGCACATAAAGTCAGTGTTGTAGCAGCTACTGTTGGAGTTTAGAGGAGATGCTGCAACTACTGTGACAAAGTCCCAACTGCTAACTATATGAGTAGGATTTTTCTTGGAGAGTTGAAGGTGGATTGTCATTTGTCCCCTCCTGCTGGACTTAAATGAGAACTTCACATTGAGTGATGTGACGTCTGTGTGGCATTGGCAGGAGGCTAACGTAACATTCATTGTATACACAGAAATTATTGTGAAATGACACTGGTGGTGCTCTTTACTAGATTCAGCCCACTTGATGTGAATTTTTCTTAGATGGGAGCTTCTCAAGTAAAAGCAGATTCTGTCTGTGGTCACCAGCTGCAGCTCATTGCTATTTATTTTAAAGGTTGTATCTGGTGATTGTCAGCCAATTCAATGACAAAACAGACTATCACAGTAACTGTGTAGTTGAAGTTGTCCTACTTTATTCCTCGTCGCATTAGCTGACAAATAGTGTTTGGTGTCAACTTTTTTTGCTCCTGTTCTTAGAAAATAATCCTTTTTTACATTTTTTTTTTTTTTCATAAAATGTGTTGAAGTAAAAATATTAATTATAATTCCCACATTATCCTTTAATGTAAGCTATGTATTTGTAATTATGCCTTAAAGGATTTATAATTTAACTTATACTGTTCCAACTTCAGTTGAAGCCAAAACGTTTCTCTCTTCTTTTAACATGTAATGCAAATTTTGAAAATTTTCTATTATTTATAAACCTGAGATATGAAGCAACATTACCATACACATATACACACACACACACACACATATACACAAAAAACACAAACAGACAAGAGAAACTGTTGACTCAGAGTGGGGTGTATTTAAGATCACTGATGCCTGACAGACGTCTGATTTGTTTATAACAACATGGAGACAGATAGTGCAATAAGACCAAATATGTTGGAAATGTTTACAGAAGTCGGGAGTCATTCTGCTCTGCTGCTCGTCTCAGTTAGTGGCATCAGACAGGAATTAATTACAAAACAACATGTGATGTTTCAAAATATTGCTGATTACAATAAAAAAAAGAAGCTATGGAAATTTTCATTGTTGTACCAAGTCCTAGACTATTTTCTGTTAAGATGCTATTCTCTAAATAAACATCTCAACTTCAATTTTCCTTCTTGAAAACTTGCTTAGCAACAACCCCTTGAACTCTCATCTCCTGCAGAGAGGGGAAAAAAAAACATCAAGGGAGGGGGAAGGGTGGGAGCAAATGGGGGAAGAGAGGGGTTGATGTAAATGAATAGTGAGAATCAATACAGCAGTTTGGCACACCAAAGCAGAGCCAACCCCCCGCTCCCCGCGCACGCACACAGACACACATCCTAATCTGTCTCCCTCTCTTTCCCATAGTGCTTATCTCCCACCTCCCCCCTCACTCTTCATTAGTCACTTTCTGCTCCTTCTCCTGCTTTGTGAAACCTCTAAAATCCTCAATTTTAAAGCTTGATCCTTGCTGGCATTTCTTTCCCAATTCTCTCCTGAACTATGGACACGGCATCAACAGCATGCTGTGCTGTGTTGACTGAAAACAGAGGTCTTAAAAATCCTGACAGAGCTAATCAGTAGAACAATGCTCATTGTTTGAAATCTTAATCAGCATTGACAGAGAATCTGTAATCTTTAACTCTTACAACCAAAATGTGATCTGATCTACACCAGTCGGCCTGTTATTGCATCACTCCACTGAAACATGCATTCAAGAGTCCTTGGCCTCCTTTTGTGTTTCCTTTGTTGAGTCCTCCTTCATTTTTGCACCAACAAATCTGTTTTAATAAAGGCATCGCAGTGGAGCAGGAAAAGTCCAATGGCTAACTTCCAAACCTGGTCTCATTTGCATGGCCTCCCTCATTTATCATATCAATTTCAGCATATTTCCTCTCTTTAAGCTTCCGTTTTCCTTCTTCCATACGGCTCTGTCCTTTCATTCCACTCTGACCTCTTCCTCACCTCTTTTCTCTCCACCTATACATCCTTACCAAATGCAGCTTGTCACCTTCCAGCCAGTGCGTCCAGCCTCGGCCTTCTTTCTCACCTCGCTGTACACACACCAGTTTGTCTCCCTCCCAGCTCACTGTAGTCTGCGGAGGCACAAAGATGTCATGTAATTAGTATGTAAAGTGGCTCACACATTCAATCACAAGGGCCTTTGTGTGATGGGAAAGAGTAGCCAAGGGTTCAACAAACTATTTTTTCCCCCTCTCTTGTTTCCCTTTTAAGAGTCGCTTCCTGTAGCCCTTTTTTTATATATGTATTTTGGACAGCCTTTATTGTCAATGCTTATTATTATTCAGGCTCCCCATAGTGAATGGATTTGGGGGATGAAAAATATAGTATGTTGTTTTTTTTTTACTTCTTTCTTCTTCCCCTTCCCCGCATCCCTCTTTGTAAGCCAGAGCCAGGATTTGAACAGCAGGGGAGGTTACAACACAAAATTGTAGCAATGGGTGGGTCGAATTTGTGCCGACACTTCAAATTAAAACTAAACAAAGCAAACTTGTGCAACAAGAAATTATACTATGCAGTCACTGTAACATCAAGCGAGTCCACGTGCCCAAACAGGTTAATGCACATATTCAGAAAACAATATACTAAACACCTGACAAGTGCGTCCATCCACAGGTCCCAGGTCCTCAGTGAATTCTTTCCCAATAGTGAAATCCATGTTGAAGTTCCTCAGTGTGGTGATGGTGCGGATCTTCATGGCCCCTGTGGCCGGATCATGGCTGATCTCTTTGGTGGGCTTGAGGAGACACACGATCTTCCTCAGAGCAAAATTAATATCTGAGCAGGCACACAGAGGATAAAACACAGTTTAACATTACTTCATTGTAAGGGAGCCTGTTTGTCACAGACAACAATGTGTGTGTGTGTGTGTGTCCGGGGTCATGCAAGGGACAAGGTAGTAGTTAAATCACAATGCTGCTGCTGATGAAGATGGTGGCACATCATGAAATCAGTGGCACAGGAGACAGTGTGTCATTGTGTGTCGCACACACTCCAGCTGTTGTGAGGAGGCTCTCACCTAAAGCTCCGAGGTAGCTGTCCATGTTATCTTGCTCCACCAGGTGAAACGTCCCGGAATAATCGGGTTTAGACATGTTTTGTCAGTCCAGACCAAATCTGCGTTCTTCCTTCTTTTGTTTTCCTCGACCGAAGTCTGTATTCCGCCTTCTGTGTAATATCGCTTTCACTTACGCAACTTCTCCGGACAAAGCCCCGAATGGACGGGAACTGAAACCGCGCTGCCTGCTGTGTGTGCCGGTGTCTGAGGCTCTGGTTACACCGCCGCCCCCCCGGAGGTGGACCCCTCCCCCCCGGAGGTGGACCCCTCCCGACGGATCAGTCAGCCGGAGACCGGAGCCTGACGGGGCGGTGCTTCGGCCCATGAACCGGGGGGGGGGGGGGTGATCAATGCACATCTGTTGATCACTGTGGTGCTTTTTGTTTCACACACACACACAGCAGAGATGATCAGAGAATATAATAAATTAATCATCTGTCTTATTTTTTATGTTGAAAATGTTTCTCGAAAAATGCGCATCACGTTCTTCACGAGGTTATTTGTTAAGAAAGGGAAAATGGGGGCAATCACGTGTTCAACGTGTAATTGTATTAAAATAAAAGTTACTTTTGTTAAAATGTATAAAATATGGAGTATAATGACAGATAAAGCAGAATACAGTCTAAAGATTAAAAACTTAGGTTTCTTTAATCTCTTGTTTAGTGGCAGATAACTCACTAAATCAATCAACTGTTGTTGTCTTAAACCTCAAGACTCACAGCCAAACATATTGATCTAATATTGATCTTTTGATCTATTGATCTTGATGTGCACCTAAAACAAGAAAAATGCTGAGTGGCAATTCATTTTGATTTTTTTAATCAGTCTAAAGAAATCCTTACATTGGCTGCTAAAAAAAAACAAAAACAAAAACTGAAGAGCTGTTCAAACAATAGCGTGGACGTAGCTCCTGTCATTGTGGGACAAAATAAAAGGTGAAATAAAGAGACTCAGTGTACACACATGTTCTGCCTTTATTTTTAACAGCAAGTGTTCAAGTTTCTCATGAGGTGAAGTCTTTGTTGTCTAAACCTGAAATGTATTTTTCTCTATCAAGGGACACATTTTCAATAAAGGATGCTTTCATAAATATAACAACATAACAAACGTCTTAGTCTCCTCTATCTTTTTTTCACTGAGCCACTTTTCTTGTCTGACTTTGACTTCTTTGCATCCTTTTTTCCTTTTGACAGGTTCTCGTAAACATCCTCTTTGTTTCTGGGAACAAACAAGAAAAGAAAAACAAAGTTGATCAGATAAAATAAACATAAAAACTATATTAACGCCAATGTACTGTAACATATGGCATAAAAAATATAACAAGTGTATTAGAAAGCAGTAAAACACACACATAAAGAGAACAAACAAGAGGAGCATCCCTGTGGAGCTGCTATTCACAACAGTGCAGGAAGACTGCTCAAAACGCTTTCAGAGGACAGATAGCATTAATTACACACAGAGCTGTAAGAAGTGAACTGGAAAAAGAACAACAAAGCTGCTGCATGAGAATGATTAAAAGCAGCCAACCCAGTATGAGTCAGTCACTCAAAGCGGCCAGCCAACAATTCAGAGCTCAAACCGGGTCAAAGTTCCCCGTGTTTGGGGATAAATTATCCTGCACAAGTATGCTGTTTTTCTTTCCTAATTGGTTAATTAGGACATGCAAATTTATACGAGAAGCTCCAGGACCAGAAGTCCTAAAAACATTATTCAAACAACTAAGAGAGTGAAAAGTTCAGCCTAAGGCTTTCCGTAGCACTGAAGGGGTATTTCCACATAAAAAAAATATTCTGACTATATCAGCAGGGTTATATCATCCTTATATCATTTGAGACCTTTAATTCAAAGTCTCACTTAGAAACTGTGAGAAATATGTGGGCAGATAAAAGGCTACCAAGGTCTGACAGAAGATGTGATTTTTGGAAAACACTGGATCCTGACTTTTCAAAGCTTGATTAACGCTAAAGTCAGGTCAGATAAGAAAGTCAGGATATCTCTGTCTCTGCTGCTTTGATTTGGATCACTTCAGCAGTAGCTTGTTGTACGGTCAAATAAGCCCCAGAAAGCTTCTCCACCCACAGCACAGTTCTTACATCAGATTGTTGTGTCTGTATGTGTGCGTTGATTAGACCCACGTCGCATACAAACCAGAGCCAGTGTTCAGTTTTAGTGTGTCCCAGTTGAGACTCTCTGAAAATGGGTGCCATTATCCTCATTTCAAAAGAATTGCACTCCCCATTGCTGATCCGCTGTTCACATTAAACATCTTTAAATTCAACTTTAGTTCCCTTGAATTTGTTGGCGTTCTTCTTTGATTGCAACTGAAAAATAATTCTTGTTGTCCTCTCCAAACAGGCGTCACTATCAGTTTTACTGGAACTGAAAAGCTCAAGTCAAACAAAGACTAAAATTTGATTCTCAGCTTGGACAACTTGATGCAAGTCATAAAAACAATGGCTGATTGGAGCCTGACTGCCAGAATGTATGTAAAGGCCTGAGACTGGAGCAGTTGCTACAATGCTTCATCTCTTTACTAAATAAAAAAGAAAAAAAGACACCACCCACAGCTCTGCTGCTGATAAAAGGCTGAAGACGGTGACTAGGTCGAAGGTTTTAAAAGAAAGTAGAACGACAGTGTGAGGTTTAGATGGGTAACACGAATGTACTGGGGACATCCAGTTCACAAAAAACTCAGCAACACACACTCACTTTGAGCCCGTCCTGTTCGCTTTCTGGTGTTTGAGCTGAAGATTTCCATACTCTGTCTCAGTTTCCTGGAGAAGACAAAAACACAAACGCTTCAGCCATGACAGACACAGAAAGAGGTCATGCAACTGCTCTCGTCTAAGAGGCTCAATGTTCATCTTTCTCAGGCTCCTCTCTGATAATGGAATTGAACTAGTCAAATCTGCAATCAAAAGGGCAAAGGCCTACTGACACAGACATGTCCTCTTGAAATCTACCTGCATCAACCCGTGTTTTAGCCAGAACTAACTCCTGGTGAGTGAGATAGTGAGTATTTATCTTCCTCATAGATGTTGTGTCCTGCCTGCTCACCATGGAGGCGCTGTGTTTGGCTTTAGTGGTCTGTATGTACTGGGACACAGCCAGGTAGATGAACTTGTACTGGGCCTCTGTCTGCACCATACCAGAGCGTTGTTCCCGCACCATCTGGATGAATTTGGGGATGTCAATATCACAGTCCAGACCTATAAGGACAAGAGAAGTGAGGAGAGAGGAAAGTGCAGGATAGAAATATGTGATTTAAATAAGGAAAATAAACTGTGATTCGACTCCTTTTTGCTTTTATTCAATTTTCACTGAAGAGCATGAAATAGTCTTTTTACCCAGAGTGTCAATGGTGTGGAGGATCATGTCAATCACCAATATTGTGCCTGTTCGACCGATTCCAGCACTGCACAAATTCACAGAAGTATAGTAAATATCTCCATCAATCAAAACAAAACGCATTTTAAATTAGAAACTGAACATCATCAACTGAACCAACAGGACTACAAGCCCACAGGTCCACCAACAGTCTAAGGGGCGATGCCAAATGCCAAATCCCAGAGGGAAGTAAAAATTTTTTTTTTTTTTGCAAATTACAAAATGCACATTTATCACTTTGCTTTTGAAAGCAGATTGAACCTGCTGAGAACTAGGGTTTCCCTGCACACTGACTTAATGCCATAGTTGCTGATAGTAACCCTGTTTGGTACCAGGAGTCTTCAAGGGGCCAAGAGATAAATCTGAGCAGTGGAAGGATGATTACCATTTCTATCCTACAAACAGAACTGAAACAATCACTTTAATTGCAACTCAATGTGTCACCTGTAATAAAGGCTTTCATGAAAAGTGCTTTGATTAAAAGAGTAAAAAGTCAAAAACATTAAAGGATCAATGTGTAAAGGGGAAGGACAGGACATTTTATGAATGCACTGCAGTAAACACACTTACATAAAAACAAACTTGTATAAGCGACATATACTCCTGTACAACAAAGCACAAAGGAGCCCATATCCCTCACGTCACACGAGGAAAATTCCAAAAGGATAAACTGTCAGTTGACCATAAACGTTTTGTCACACCACTAAATTTAATCCTGAAAATATGACCATTTTAATCTTTGAAAGCATCTTTGGAAGCATTATTAACTAACTTAACATCATAACACCTGATCCTGGTTATCACAGTGTCATGAGATTCTTACACCATTTCATTTTATTTAAAGTATCAATGTCTACCCTTGACAGATTCTCATTTCCAAAGGAATCTTCAGCCTCTCTGGAGCTGAGAAATATTAACGGTGGTGCTGAGACGAATAATGCACAGCCAATGAACAGAATATGAAGTTATATAAATTCACTAATCAATTCATCGACAAGCACAGTTTATTTGTTACAGATGGGACGTTATCCGTTCTTTTGCAGTACCTGCAGTGGATGATCATGGGCCCGGCGCTGGGAAATTCCTCCTGTTTACCGTTCACTTGAGTGAGGAAACTGAGGACGCCGCCGGGCTCCTGAGGAACGCCGTGGTCAGGCCAGCTGAGGTACTGGTAGTGCCATACATGACGCGCATGTTTTGGCTGTCGAAAGGAGGGAAGAGGATGATAATATATCTAAGAAATGTGCTCTGTATTGACAGGGGTGAGTGAGTGCTGTGAGGTCAGATGTTGGTACCTTTGACATATGAGAAATCTGCAAAACTCTGACTTTATAATCAGTTGCCTCTCTCTCCGACTCACAGGTCACCACGATGGGTCCCATCTCCTTTGAGCTGTGAAGGTCGGGCCAATATGGCACACATTTATTCTGCACAAAAATGAAGAATTACAAAAGTTAACTCCACCTTTATCTGAAAGACCCACTTCATGCACTGAGATTTTATAAAGAAAGCTCTACAAAAGGTTTCTCCTGGAATCACATTGTGGTATACTGCAAAACTTCATCCTCTGAGGGCCAGCGTGGAGGCCTCGGTAAACTTCAGTACTGACTCTTGTCTTACAGTGAGACCAGAGCAGGTCTTAAACATTTAGAGCTTTTCCCAGAAATCCCACAACTTAAACAAATGGGCAGAGTAGATATATTTCTATTAATCAGTTTAATCAGTTTAAAAAAGGTTCCATACTAACCCGGCCTTTTTCAACCTCTCGTGTCGTCATTACAATCACACTCGTTTTCTCCTGCCACACCATATGCCAGAAGTCATTGACTGTTGTGGCTAAACAACCCTGTGTGGCGATGTAAATGTTTTGATTTCCAGACTCCCACAGGTTGTTCTGCAATCAGTAGACAAATCCAATCAACAACACCAACAACAGAGGAAAGTAAGGCCATGGCTGATGAAAAGGGGACTACATGACAGTTTTCTCACAGAACTTTGTAGACTTACTTTCACATAGTTGGCATTGATGTAATCCGAGCCCACGACGTTGGGATCAGTGTCCTGCAGGATGACTCGGGTGTCATTGACTTGTGGGAGAAAATAAATATAAAGAGAAGGGGAAAACGAGTTTGGTTCAAGTTATTGATATCAGAACATGGTTTTGTTAATTTTTGTATAACAGTAACCATAAGATGAAAAACTTACAGGGAAGAATATTCTTGTATCTGTTTTTGCTCTTGTTTTCAGGTCGTTGTCCTTCCTCTCTGCTTTTCTTTACCTTTGCTTCCAACTTTTGCAGATTCTGGCAGAAGACAGACAAGACTGTGTGATATCTGCTGTCTCCCAGACCCATACATTATTACTCAACAATAGTGTACAGTATGTCTGATATTATTATGAAAGTGTAAAGTTTTCAGAAAACAAATAAAATAAAATAAATACATGAACATTTGTGACAGTTTACTTTCTTACTGAATGTCTGAGCTGTGAATTGTTGGTCAGACTAAACAAGGCTTTGGGAAAATCTCACCTGCAATTTATTTAAACTGAAGTTTGCATTTATAAACCGATCCCTCAAAGGTCCGTGCCATTTATTAGGTAACACCACTTTGTGAACGATGTATTTTACAACCACAAGATGGTACTATATGACCTAAATTTTCTAGTTGGTCACAATGAAGAAGGAAGTAGGTCTTGTGATGTTGCAGGCTGATGGACATTTCAGCAGATATCTGTTGCATAATGAATTTTCTGCCACCTCAGGACAATCATGATGTTACTACTTGTGACATTTGCAATCTTGGTGAAAACAGTGACGGGAAATATGACTGGGTTGGGTCAATCCTTACGTCAAACTCCTCCCAGAAGCCCGCCTTGCTCTTCTCTCCCTCGCCCTCCTGCTGCTGCTGTGAAGTCTGGTTCAGCTCCTTCACTCTGCTGTCGATGTCTGCCGCATTCACTCTGGTGGAGTAATACGGCTGAGACACACAGGAAAGTTTTTATAATAGAGATCAAAGAAAGACACGAGCATGACGCGCAACATTGTCATCATCTGCTGGGTCACATTAAAAACAAATGCTGAGATGTGAGTAATATTTCCTACATGTGGGCTTTGCTGTTCACATTTTAAGTTGGGTTTCTATTCTCCGCTTCACCATGTTTCATTAACACATTTCAATCAGAACCCACATGTGCTGTTCGTTTGTGTGAGAAAACCCGCTCTACCTGTTTGAGATGTACCCAGTTCCCAGTGATCTCCTCGATGCCTTTGCGTTTGTAGTGCTCCACCAGGTCTGTCAGTGTGTCAAACATCTCTGAGCCACCCACTGTATACCTGTCGCTCTGGACAAACATAAAAACAAACTATTTAAAAAAAGAAATCTAAAATTAAATGACAGACACAGACAGATCACGAATAAAATGAAAAGAAGAAATTTAATTTTTTAGTAGCACTTTTAAAAATAATTGTTGGAACTGAAAATAAGAGAATAGCCACCAAAAAATATTTGTGTGACTGTAATCAATTTTTCTTCCATTATGTAAAACTGGCCACGTGCTCATAGAAAGACCTTTGTGACCTTTCTAGTAATCTCACATTAATCTCAAAAACTGCAGCGATGCACAAAAACAATGAGGCCCATTTAAAAGAGGATTGAACGGTGTGTCTAAAAATAAAATGCAAAGGCCCTGAGTGTGCCTGATGATGGAACAACACAATCTATGAAAATGAGCTAAAGAGATGTCTGTGAGAGCTGTTAGTGCATTCCTGAATATCTTCAGAAGCTGCTCACAGGCAGAATACAGGTTTTGTACCTGTGAACATCTGAAGTAAAACTCTGCCTGACATGGATGACCAATAGCTTTGTTGAAATATGAGCAACAGTCTGTTGTTGTGCAAGACAGGGGAAATGACACTTAGCTTTGGGAATAACCCTCAGTGTTTCTGTGTGATTTGATGAGAAGCAACCCCTAAGTTTCACATACACTTTAGTATAATTAGCACGCAAGCACACACGCACACAGACACACACTTGATTACAAACCTGGCACATTATCTTAATGTGGGAGACCCGCTTCCCACCCATTTTGCCCTTCTCGTCCGTCAGGACAGACAGGACAAAGTCTCCAGGTTTGGATAGCGACTCCCGGACCAGGAAGGTCCCCGGCTCGTCCCGTCCACTGAGGAGCTTCTCCGCGTTTGCCCCAGAGAGGTGACCATGGTACCACCTGCATCAGAAAACAGCACAGAGTTCATGATACAACCTATGTGGTGGCGCCAGCCACAAAATGTGGCTGTTGTGACCTATAGAAAGACAAAAAAAATGTTCAAAAAACGCTCTGTCTTGTGTAGTTCACAAATGCAAAAAAAAAAAAAAAAGGTTTGCACACAATAAATGAAAAACATGGACTAATCATCCCTCATCTTCTCCTTTTTTCACTTCCACCTACTTACTGTATGTGAGCATTAGGGCTGCTGAAGGCTAAGTGGTTTTTAGACACACTGATGTGGTAGACTGTTAAACCTTACATAGTGAGTGAAAATAAAATCAACCACAGAAGATTTGTTAAGATGTGCAGTTAAAAACAGCTTGTACAGATGTTTCTGGTGTTTTTGTCCATCACTGTAGTGTTTGTAGAGTTACAGCGCGAATTAGAGAATGCACACTCTTGTGTTGGTTTTGACTTAATTTTAGGCACAGTTCTCGATTTCTTCTTCTACACTTCCTGCTTGCGGTCGGAAAATTTCTGATGACAGATTTCGTGGCTGAAGAGGACAAAGTATTTATAGCTTACCCCCCCTTCGATATGTACCATTTACATGATCTCCTCTCTCTCCCTATGGTCACCATCCTAGAGCCTGCACTCCATTTGCCATCTGCACAAGTTTTTCATGGTTAATTTAGTTGATTTACTTACATGTTAAATCACAGTTTGTGCTGTTATTAGATTCAACCTGACAGATTTTATTTACAACAGGATGCATGAAGCACATGCAGCAGAAAAAAGGATGTGTACTGTCAATTTTGCAGAAACTGAACAATTTGTGTTGACAAAAAAAATAATGGACAAGTCCTCTATAAGATGACAAGACATATACAGCAATTCAACAATTCGTCGTAATCAGGTTAACATGTGGAACGAACACGGTTGCATTCATGTCAGCAACCCTGTCTGATCACATGTGATGCCAACAGTTTGATGTCTTTCGACGACATGCGTGCCTCCTTTCTGAGAAGAGATGATCGGCCAGATACGCCAGAAGGGGCACGCAAAACAGTACACCGCATGTTGACCTATCAAGGTGCTCACAGTCACACTAACCCAAGATGGGCGAGAGCGACTGGGGGTCAGGCTAAGATGAGGAAGACTGTGAGTGAGCAAGAACACGATGGAGTGTGCAATAGAGGAAGACAAGTCGGGCCTGGCCAGTGCTTTCAGAAGTGTCAAAACTTAAAGTTTCCAACCGCAGCAACAAAAGGGAAGTTAAACAACTGACAGAGAGAGAAGGACTAGAGGTGGGGGGGGGCAGGGGTTACGGAGCGGAGGGTGGGGGCTACCATTTTTGGTGAAGCACATCTATTATTATAGAAAGTAAAGTCTTCCTTGACTCATCACTGTTCAGGTTCATCAGCACTGGTTGGATGCTAACTCACTTTAATCTACATTTAGCTGCACAATGCTTCCAGATGTGAGAAAACCTCCACCTCCAGCTGGAAGGACACAAATTCAAAATCTCATTGTCGGTAGATTTAATACTTAATATGTAATATTGCACAGGCATGTAATAATAGCCTAAAAATGATATTTTCTTTATTATTAGCAAATAGTCACATGCAGCTTTGTGAGTCTGTATTCATTAACATTTCATTTAGACTAAGAAAAGAGATGAAAGCAACAAGAATCTGATGAGAACATACCACAATTAATTTTTTATCAAGAACATTTACACAATCGTTCTGAGAGAAATGTGAAAAATGAGTATTAAAACTATTTATTGTGCAGGGTGGTTTCTGTCAGAGAGTTGTATTCTTATTTCAAATGCCTGTGCTCATTCAAATGTCACATTTTAGAGTTAGTTTTGGAAATTGTAGTGCTTTCAGGTCATTTCAGTCAACGTGTATAAGGAAAGTAAACTGATTTACCAATATTTCCTGTAGAGATCAAAATATAAAAACAAAATAATAAAATTGCGGCACGATGCTAGAAGCACTAGTTCTTTTTCATTTAATGTTGGGATTATTTGTCTCTCCTTTTGCAAACAGATTCACATCATATAAAATTAATCAAACATATTAGAGGCCACTGGCACAGTCACCCCAACCACCAGCGACGATATGTTAAGACTGACGCTGATGGTAACAATTTTGCTGACTGGTTGAGATGATAATTAACATTTCCTTTTTTGAAGCTGAGATACAAATAATTATCAGGGGTAATTCTGGCACATTTGGTCTTTTTTGCTGAATGTGCGCTTCCCCACTTGTAGTCTATTCAAGTTGTAGCTTATCATAAATTCCCCAGCAGTTTGTTTTTTTGTGTACAGGTGTGCTGGTTTTGTCGTGCTGAATTGTTCCATTCGAGTGGCAACAAATTAAAGTGTCCTTTCAGTCAAAAGAGTCTTTCATAATTAATTTTATTTTATTTCGTTTTCCTTCACTTGGATGTTGCACATTGATTTAATTTCTGTATATATCTGTAATCTGTAATCAGATATATATCTATAACAAAAACAATTAGTAAAAAATAAATGAAATCTGTCATTATGTGTGATTTATAAAATGAATAAATATTACTATAATGTAATTATGTCATAAAAATGCCTTCATAGAAGAAAGTGATTACCTCTGGATTGTTTAGGACGGCATTACACTTTCTTACACGTCTATGCAGTGAATATGAATTGTTTTTTCCAGGGAACTTCAAATTAGTCATTACCTAAAATGGAAATATTGAAGAATCACTGATACTGCTCTGATTAAATCAATGAGCATCATTTTTGAGGAAGATGTATGAATGACACATCAACATCTGCATCTCCAGTGTGGGTGTTTATAATCACCGGTGTGCAAACATGGAATTAAACCTAAATTGTATAGTTGTATAAGAAGCCGTTCCTTCGTGGGAAAACATTAAGACCACATAAAATATCTACAAGAGCCACTGATTATCCCCAGGAAATAAACAACACACTGAGAAAACACTGCTGACCTAACCACCTAACCATACGCTATTACATGCAACCTGAAAGAGTAGGTGGAGGCAGCTCAGAGAGCCCAGCCGGGTGGGCCACAATAACCCACAGGAGGTTATGTCGTGAGCGCTGAAAGGATAAGTAAGAGTCACACACCTCTCTGTGGTGGGATCGGAGCAGTTCAGGGGGTATTTCAGCTCAATAATGGTGCCATCTTTGTCCTGTAGGATGCCATTCTCCGCTGTGTAGTATTCCACTAGCTCTGACAAGGTGGCAAACTTCTCCCCGCCGTACAGGTCATAGAAATCTCCAGTGTTTTGAATGCGAATGTGCGTCACTGCCTCACCCACCCTGCAATGGAAAAAAAAAGAGGCCACATTAACTAACCATGGATGTTTTGCTTGACCACAAAGACAACCTGAAGTGTCAACGCTTGTGATGCACAACAATGTTTTTTCGACTTTCATTGACGCCAAAAGAAAATACATGTGATTCTCGCCGTACAGAGTGGAAAAATTGCCACAGATTCTGCAGACAAACATGGCCACCGTAGTCTCTTTATAGTGGGTTTGTCTGTGACGAGTGAATTTTCAGTGTCTCTTCTCTGAGTATGGGAGAAAGGGTTCTCTGCCTGGGTTGTGAAATATCAGTAAAGGAGACATTCTTCTTATTAAAAGCTATTGCTAAATCTGTTGGGTGTAGCTTTTACGTAAAACCCTGTTAATTAATATGTGTGTGCTTAAATACTGGGACATAAGAAGGAACATGAGTAAACTACTCAAAAAGAGAATTTAAGTATGAAATGCTGCTGTGTGCTTTGCTAGTTGTTGACGTTATTATTTATTTAGCAGTTCAAAATCACTGTGCTGTGATCAATAACTTACTGATTTAATACACTGAGGATTACTAGACTGGGACGGTGGCCTTTTAAATGCTTGCTTATAGAATAATACCTGCTTGCAGCAAAGAAATACTAACAGAGGAACAGCAATGAACTGCACATCTGCAACAGCATAACTCAACGCATCAGCAGTAAGCAATGGCAACTAAGTTTGATGCAATCATTTAAAGCACATACTACCTTCTTGAACTACAGGCTGCTGTACATAATTTAATCTTAAAATCTGAGGCAAGGCACAGGAGCTGGTATCAGCACGACCTTGAAAGCCTGCTAAGATTCAGATGTAATGTGCCGAGGAATCAGGGTGTTTCATTGGCGGCATTTCTGTCATCGCGTACACCTGTATCTGATCCTCGGACCGGAATTATTTTTAGAAATTATTTTCATACCCTTCAGTGTCATTTACTATTTAGCATCATATGAAAGTAGTGCCTCTAAATTTATTTGTACCAACCTAACCACAAAGGATGTCAATTTCAGTTTGTTTTAGTATCTTATATAATGTAGGTCAAACAAAGTAACAAAAGAACAGGGAAAAAAAACATTGTGCATTAAGTGAGAACACAAAATAGATTTTCCCCAAAAGTGACTTTATGTGTTTTTATATTATTTACCTGACGGACAGGGAGAAATCGCCTATGTTCTTCTTGCTGGGTCGAGCCAAGAAGCTGCCATGAATTCCTCGAGACTTGAGTATCTCTTCAGCCTGTAAGCCTGTGATGTCTCGATGGAACCACCTGCATTCACACACAGATAAGCAGAGTAAAAATACATTCAGCATGAACAGAACTGGCCCCTGAAACTGCACCTTCAGTCTTGAATTAGACCAACACGAACATGTGTACCTAACATCCACCTGAAGAGTCATTTCCTCATAATGTTTGACAAAATAATAAAAACATCTGCAGCTTCTTTCATTCAGCTTTAATAAACGTCCCCCGTAGCTTCATTAGATTTCACCACAGCTCTAATTTCAGTAGTTAATTATCCCAAATTCCTATTTTCCCTGGTTAACTGAGAACATTGCAATGTATTACTTTTATATTGCAATTTTGTGATCAATATTTACGTATATTTTTTAAATAGTTGATTAATTGATAGTGTAATTGGTGCTGAAATGAAAAATGTAAGGCATTCGTTGTCCTGGTCCAGTCCACATGCTATTCTTCTAATAAATATTGCACTTTATTCTGCTCATTCAGTTTATAAACATACACAGGCATCATTTACCATGAAATAACAAAATCACTACACTCCACACTTGACACTATAACGTAGAAACTCCTGTGAAGTTTTGGCTCTTAGCAGCATTGAGAAGCTGCGCTACTCCGATTAACACGTTGCATCAGCACAGATGAAATGTCTAGTATTTGTACAGTTCCTGGATCTTGACTCACTACTTAACAAACACTAAAGAGCACAATTAGGTTTAGATTTTTTCAGTTTTTGTTTTTTCAAGGAGCCACCAACTTAAAAACATAGATTCGAACTAGTGAATTCCTCTTTCTAGTAACTTTCTTTTGTCAATCAATGAACGCTGTCAGTCAGTGATTAAGACACTTCTGGCGCATCAAAAAAGGACTTTGCACTGCGACATTGACAAAATAACAATTATGTGCAACATAAAACTAATGTCATGCAATACCATACACATTTCAAGCATGGTCCGCTCTGCATATGCACGAGTTTAGACAAAGAGATTACATTTTTTGGTTGAAGGTGTTGGGTCATCAAAAGTGAAGCCTTTAGACCAGAAAAAAAAAAAAAAAAAAAAACAAAAACGGACAAAGACAAAGAAGTTGGAAAAGATGATCACAGAAAAAAATCAACACAAGTCAGAGGGCACTTTGTAAAGGACCTTTAAATATCTTAAATGTTGAGGAGAGAAGTAAAGGGCCTTCTTACTCAACTGCTCAACTACAACATAATTTAGGACATTTTCATTGCGCAAATAGACACAGTAAACAACACCTCATAAATCACATGATAGAGGAAGAGAACAGGATGGGTTGACAGTTGGGGATAGAAAGAGAAGGAGGAATGGAAACAGAGAAGTCATCGCGACTTGCACAAAGCACAAGAGAACAGAAGCAGAGTTGGCTAAAAGAGCATTGTAGTGTCTGAACGGAGGCCTGACTCACCGAACCATGTTGTCTCTTCACTTCTTCTGGGACCAAAGAGAAGGAGAGCACTGATTGGTAAGAGTCACTCAACATGTACAGACTCAAAAGCACAATTACATATATTCCATCTAATTTTTCACAGAACCGGTCTGTACCTCACTACTTCCTCAGTTTGTAAAGTTTACTCTCATAAAAAAAAAAAAGAAAAAAAAAAAAGCAATAGGTTACTTTCATTCTCGTGCTTTTGTTCTCTACACAGTTCTATTTACACTCATTCTGACACGCACGTCCTTCAGTATCATGAAAACTATCATCTCCAGCTGTCTGTTTCACACCACAAACACTCAACAGCCCTTAAACTACCCGCTCTCTCCTCCCCTCTTCCCTCCATGCTTCAGTCCACCCAACCCTCCTCCCATCCAACACGGCTCTGTCCCAATAGGAAAGCAGGTAAACACTTACTCTTCTCAGCCGCCCCTGAAAACAACTGACAGCTCGCTGAGACGGCTCGATACCATCTCCCTCCCCACCCCCTCACGCTCTCTCTCTCTCTCCTCCTCCTCTCTACTGTTTTCTCTCTCACTAGCCCCTTCCTTCCTTTTTACATCTCCTTTCACAAAATAGTGAAAGCAGCAAGGTGCCAAAAAAAAAAAAAAGCTGACAGGCCGGAATCCCTCCACCAGATACAGACTTTTCTTACTTCCTTGTCTTCTGTGGGCTTTTTTTTTTTTTCTTTTTTCAGTTTTTCAAAGACGACCACAACAAAAAGCAGTCGTCTATAGGAGGAGGATTGATTCTAAAGTTGTTCTCGCCATCAAAAAGAGCAGCAGCGATGGTCAAATTATTCCATTCCGAGTTGAATCATGAAACAGGTCTAGTTATTCCACCGTGGTTCCAGGAATTTATATATATAAAAAAAAAAAAAAAAAAAGCCACAAATGGACGAGCTGAGCTTCTTGTGCAATTCCATATTTTGGTTCGAAATCTGCTATTTGCAAACCTTCTCCCCTTTGACTGCCCACCTGTTTGATGCTGTTATTTGTTTGTTCTTTACTTACTTGTGCAGTATTCTGCGTGTATACAACACACAAAAGGTCAAAGTCACGGAGCACTTCCTTATTTGCAGTTCAGCCTTCCCACCTCTATGTGAAGCATTTGTGTGTGTGTGTGTGTGTGTGTGTTTGTGCTGCATTCAGCTGGTAAACCATTTGCAACGGTGAACTTCTGCCAGTGTCAGACCACTGAGGCACAACCCAGATAACAATAGACACATGTAGACTTTAGCAAGAGAGTTTAGTTTTCACACAATGTATATATATTCACACACACCTATACAAGGAAGGCTGTGCTGCAAAACAGGCACATCATGTTCAGTAGTAGTCATAAGCACACAAACAAACATTTTAAAACATAAAAACAGGTAATCCACATGCAAATCAAATGGTTTCTGTATGAACCTGCATGAAATATGTCTGCTCTGTTCCTAAAAGACACTCATCAGACTGTGCACTTCTACTGTTGGACTAAATATCCAGAAGTGTAAAGACATCAACAATCTGATTTTAGTTTGGGCAAAAAGAAGAGAAAAGGTGGAAATATTTATAGAAACATATTGCCAGGAGCTGACTGACTGTAGCTCCACCCTGACCTCTACACACAGACTTACATACAAATGACTGCAGGTGTCGTTCATCGTGGTTAACACCAGCTACAACAGTTTCTTTTACGCTCCTCACAGACTCTGCTTTAACAAAAGCTTTTTTCTTTTTTATTTCTGTTCACTGCAATTAGCCACACGTGCTGTCCTGTTGTAATTACCTTCTGTCTATGAATATAACATATAATAACACCTTTCTACTGTTTATTTATGGCAGTTGAAATATATTTCGGTTTTAAGGGGATTTGTTCTGGGTACAGTCAACAGTGTGACAACATGCACAATGACACAACTTGAATTTGCCTGTGATGAGATGCCAACTCTGCCGAGCTGACCAGCCTTCTCATCACACACAAACGATCATCATTCTACTGACTTATGAGTTTTCTATTATTCTTTAAACCCACCCACTGATATTCCTTATCATCATTCCTCATTCCTGTCTCTAAAATCTTTATCTTATCTTAATCTTCAAAAAATGCGCCAGCAGCCAAAAACATAAATGCTAAGGTGGAGACATGTTTTCTTTCTTTTAAAAAGGACACCAGAGGTTATTTCAGTTTGTTACAAACATTTAACAAACATAAGACACTCACCCACACGACATTGTTTGGGCTCCTCCTCGCTGATCAGGATCACTGGCAGTTTGGGGTTGTCTTCACAAGGAAGTGGATGTCGAATCTAATCTTCTCTTTTGTGCCGCTGTCTGATAATGTTCAGAGTTTCTCCACCTCCAAAATAAAACCTACACAGAGTCCGTTTGCAGACACAGCAGCTCCAGGTTCCCTCCCTCCCTTCTTTCCTTATGCATTGACCTGCTCCGACCAGCACGGCTTGTGTTTATCCTCCAACCCTCTTACACGATAAGATATCCAGCTCCATTACCAGTCCAGCCAATCCTGTAATTTACTCTAATTTTCTTAATTATCCAACTATCTGTGGGAGAAAATCTGCTTGTTCCTGTCCCCTTCTTCTCCTGGTCCTGCTCTTGTGACCAGCCGATGCAAAATGCATCCTAGTTTTCTATCTTTCCAGTGAATCACCATTTACATTCATGTAAATTTCACCCCAACCTTTGAGTCTTGTATGCAGTGTATCATGCATCACAAAGTAAATGACACTCATATGATATGGTCTGAATAACCACTAAACCCCAAAACACTTGAGCTCAGGCTAGAAATATTATTTTATACAGTGCTGTCTAACATATTTTTGGAAAAGCAATCCTAGCATCAGTAATACAATGACAATGCAAACATGATGACGTCTAAGAGTGTTCATGTTTGCAGTAGTCACCACCTTAGTTTTACATGCTAGCAGCAAGGTCTGCAAAATTTGTTGAAGACCAGCTGATGTTGACATCTTTAAAGATAGATGAAAACAGTGCTGTCTGTATGAAACGTGGAAACACATGTACATATATGGTTTCCTTTAAATAAAATGAACAAACCCTAAAAAAAAAACAAAAAAAAAAAAACAGTTCACTTTTTATTGTAGTCCATAAAAACAAATAGCAATGATAAAAACAACAAGGTGGTACCAATAATAATAATATTCAATAATGTAAAACAGCATAACAATAGACAGTAAGAACTTAAATTAATTTAAGATTGCCATCATTTTCTAATTCATCCCATGTACCTAAAAGCCTTTGCATGTCCATATTTTGGGGAAAACACTGAAAAGTTTTTAGGGAGCAAATCTGTGATGCAGCAAGGAATGTCAAGGTGCTGTTTGGGCTGTGAGCACAGAGACACAGAGAGCTGATCTTGAATCAGGTCACTTCATGGGGCAGGTGGAGGTTTGGGACAGAAGGTGAGTTTGGAGGAAGAGTTAACAGGTCTGACCGGCTGATAGAAAAGTGAGTAACAGTCTGTCAGTGTGGGGGCATTCTGCAGTAGAGATGCACGTCAATATGCCCTTTTTACACACACACACAAGCACGCACGCACACACTCACACACACACACACGCACACGCACACACACACAGTCTCTCTCTATAGTTATACAGGTGAGGACATCTGAGTTGGAGAGAAAAGTTGAACTTTCACAACTTTCTAAAGGTGAAAATGAGCACAAGAAAATCCCTTGAATTCTTTAATAATCCAAAAGTTACTACAAAGCACCAGTATACTCCAAACATGCTGCTTTTTCTCCCACCTATTCTCATCAGCTCAATAATACACATAATTACATACACACGTTTGACCCTGCTGTAAAGACGGAACAGGACAGGTCAGTGGAGCTGCCCGAAGTACAGTCACAACGACAGTGCTCAGGTTAGAGGAGTTAAATCTGAATCCCAGTGGAGGAGAAAGATGCATTTCTAGTCTGCCACAGAAAGACAACTGATTCTTTCATTCATGCGCATCCTCGAGCTAGAGGTCCAGTCTTTCCTTTATAAAGTCCAGCAGCACAGCTGAAGTTTTTCTGAGTCCAGAGATGGTTTGTGGGTGCAGAGCCAAGAGGTCTAACCTGCCCGTGCTGTACATGGTGGTTGGAGGGAGAGGACGTCTGCTACAAGGTAGTGAGGTGAAGGTGACTGGCCTCAGTCAGAGGGTGTGAAATGTGTGAGGGTGATTGGTCAGCGTGGCACCTGCATCTGCTGTGAGGTCTGTGACTGGTTCTGAGCGGTGACATCAGGGCCCCGACTGGCCAATCGGCTGAGGATGTTCCTCTCAGACATTTGCAGCCGCACGGCGACGGGTGGTATTCTAGCAATGGTTGCTGGGAGACGTGTGACGTCGGCCTTCATGTCACTCAGCAGTTCCTCCAACTGTTTGAGAACTGGAAATACAATGCAGAAATAATGCAAATGAAGGGCAGAGCCAGTTTATTTTTGTTTGTTTGGTGAAATGCAGTTTTCTAGGTTTCACTGTTAGAAAATATATTTGTTGAATGGTGTAGATGGAGCTATAAGCAAACTCTGCAGATGTTAGCATGGCAGGCTAACAACCACAGTCCACAAAACTAGAGATTATACTATTTTATCATGTAGGAGAAGTTGGAGGTGGTTGTTACTGACCACCCAGTTTCATCACAAGAAAATTTTGTGATAATATAGTTAACGCCTGAGTAACCAAAATACTCTTTGGTAGGGATCAGGTCGTTAATCACTGCTGCTGGATAGGCAAATCATTGGCATCAGTTGTAACAACATGTACAACATTGTTTTGGTTTGTGAACTACCATTTTGAAGCCTTGAGCTTGCAATTTGATCATCAACATCTTGGTTGGAGCTGAGAGGTAGATCTGACCTGCTCTGTACTCTGTCCTGATTGTTGGGCAAGTCACCGAGTCCACCTTTATACACAGTCTGAAAATAACGATTAATGAATGACATATTAATAAATCATAAAAAGCATCAGTATTTGTAGCCATGAAGTTGCAGAGGCCATTGTCCAACCTCACTGATGAATAACTGGGTGGTAGATGTGTTATTTTCCGGAGAAGGAAATGACAAGCTACCTTATTTAAACTGCCCTACATTTAACCAGTATTGCATTTGAGATCCGCTGGTTATATTAGATATAACTAGAGTACAGATATTTAAATTTGTGTACACCTCATCTCTCTTTTTTCCATACTTCTGATACTATCACTTGGTTTTCTCTCACACTCTCAAACAAAAACTCTTCAGAAGCTAGTTAACAAGAAATGAAAGCAGCTGTTGTAAACAGATTCACAAGAGTCAAGGTAAAGAAATGTTATTTTGAGATGACACAACAGACTAATTGATACAATACTGCAATGATCTGAACCCAGGACTTACTTTAAATAACAATATCTTTGCTAAAATGTAATGCCCCTACTTGCAGAGAATGTGAAGCCTCTTAAACATGATAGAATTTGTGGTTAAGTCTTGTTTCATTTTGCTGAAATTCAGAAATATATTATTTAAAGGTCAAAGAGAACCCCTCCCCATACCTGTCTCTTACTTATATTTTACCTTTATGCAACACGGCATTGGCAGGCTTGTTTCCAGACATGGATTCCTTGCTGAGATGCTGGTGAGACTCGGCGAGACACTCCACCTCGCTGAAGCGAGTGTTGAGGGCCATGGAAGGGTGAGCCGGGTCTTCTGTCATGTTCAGGTAGGCTGCCCTTCGCAGCTGCTCCTCAATCACCAGCGCCTGCTCCAGTAGCTACACAGGAAAGACAGATATCAAACACCCACTGAGACATGAGAGATGAAGACAGACAGAGAAACACCAACATAAAGATTGAAAATGTGATCATAATGACATCTCGGTTCACCTTGAACCTGCGGGCCAGAAACTTGTTCTTGATCTCCAGGAAGTTTCCTCTGCTCATCTCCCCTTTGAACGGCTCATTGAGAATGGCAAACCTCACATCATTCTGCACATCCTGCCACCGAGCGTAGCCATGTCTGAGAGTTGCCCGACTTAAGTGTAACAACATCATTTCAGGAGGGTATTTCTATCATGTAGTAACAGAGAGATGCTGGATTATGTGTCCATTCACTTTCTAAAGATCACATTGGCCTAAATGTATTTTTCACTTTTCACGTTCATTGTGAAGTTAATGAATAACTATAGGAACATAAAGAACATGAAAAACGATAATCACTCATGGATATATTTATCAGCATCACTGCACTCCGTGCCTTGAATAAATTGTTATTATTTGAAGGGACCAATAGTCCAATAGACCAATAGTATTGTCTAAAATGCATCCATGTGACAAGGAGCTGCAACTACTTATTTTAATTACCAATTCATCTGCCAGTTATTTCATTTACTGCTTGATCTGTACAAGACCAGAAAACAGAGGACAGATGCAAGCTGACAGCAAATAATTGCTTGCTTTTTTTACTTCAATGTCTGTCCAAAAACAAACAAACAAACTATTTAAAAGGATACTGTATAATGCCAGCCAGCAGCCAATAGTCATGGCGACGGTGCCAAATCTC
Source organism: Echeneis naucrates (assembly GCF_900963305.1). NCBI lineage: Eukaryota > Metazoa > Chordata > Actinopteri > Carangiformes > Echeneidae > Echeneis > Echeneis naucrates. The sequence continues at coordinate 16,468,558 of NC_042516.1, forward strand.
AAAGGTCTTCTTGGTGACGGTGGCTGCCCGCTCTTCGTTCTGCCACAGAGAATGAAGCTCTGGAAAAAAGGTTGGAAGGTGAAGAGAGTGACTTGTCATAGGACAAACAAACAAAAAATCCAGTATGTGTGCGCGTCTGTGTGTGTTTATGTCCACCTGTGAAGCCTCCGTCAGCAATGTTGAACATGAACCTCTGCTTGGTGGCTTTTTTTTTCTCTTCACTGACGTTAACCACGGGTGCAGCTGTTCCTCCGTCTTTGGTGTTTTCTCCATTCTGCAGTTTGCCAGACTCATCTGTTTTCATACCGTCCTTCTCTTCTTTTTGTTCTGTGAAAAAAAAAAAACCAAAAGACATGCAGAAAGAGACAACGACAAAGTTTAGACATGCTGTCTAAACATCCATCCACATCCATGGAAAGAGAGGATAATAGATGCATAGATAGATGTATTCAGATTTTGAATTTTTCTAATGAATTCATAGATTCTTTGATGGACATTTTTAAATTTTAGTTTATAGTAAAACAAATATTTCAGTGTAGCTAATTGCAGTGCATGTATGTGCTGACATAGACTTTATATATGCACCTGTCTTCTCGTTGGCAGCAGACGTGGTGTCCATCTTTTCCTCTTTGCCCTCCTCCTCTAAGATGGGAAAGGCACAGTCAGAATCAGAGAAAACAGAGAATTAAAGAGATTGAACAGTTATCATCCAACTCACCTTTTGACTTGTCCTCATCTGAATTCATCTTGCCCTCTGAGCCCTCACCCTTAATGACCTTCTCCCCCATGTCAGAAGTCTTGTCTTTCTCATCTTTCACTTTGCTCAAGTCTTCAGCCTCCTTCTCCTTCCCATCATCTCTGTCCCTTGTCATCTTTTCCTCCTTTCCAGTAGCACCATCTAACTCTCCGTCCTTCTTTTCAGGAGATTTCTCAGACTCATCTGGGATTTCAATAATCTATGAAGGGCAGTAGTTGTGATTAAATTAGAAGATGGCCAAGTCAAACTAATGTTACAGCATGTTGTAACGGCAGAATTTTACCTCTGGATCATCTTCCTTCTTGGCTCCTCTGCCATCCTCTCCCTCCTTCTTTATATCATCTTTATCCTCTGATTTCGACAAATCCTCTGTAAAAAAAAACAGAGCACAATTTTACTATCAAATCTTAATAGTGGTAATATGTTGAAAAATTTTTGCCTTATTGCCTCTGAATTAATTATTTCTTCTTTTCCTGGGATGTTACCAGAAGAGGGCATCCATGCATAAACTGACAGTGTCTGCTAAATGTTTACAAAAAAAGGTTTACAATGCAACAAATCTTTTCTACATTTACAGCCTTATTTCTTGTTCATAACCTGCATAGAGGCTTAAATTTCTAATTAACATTTTATTTGGTTAATGTAAAAGGTTGAGTGAGCCAGTGGTGCTGAGGTTAGACTAAGAGGAAGCTGCACATTATTTGTCAAAGCTCTCCCAGAGTTACAACATGTGTCTGGGTTTGTCATTGCCAAATAAATGTCTGCTTTACTGCATGTATCATGAAGCTGAAATTATTTGACGGAAGAACAAGCAGCATATTTGTTTAATGTTGTTGCTTTGGGGATGAATGCCTGTATTTATTCACTTATTTAGCCAGTTTTGTGTGTGTGTTGCAAATGTAACACTTGTTCAAAAAGTTAATGTTTAAATTAGGACTAGATTTCAGAAGGAAATATTGATAGTTTCAAAATAATTGTAACATTATAATCACAATTACAAGCACGCTAGTAAAGGTTTGAGCTGGGGCTACGTGTTTAGCTGTGATGCTCACATGTACACAAAGAAAAACAAATGTGTATGTGCCAGTGTACCTGGGACTGGAGTGTTGGGCTGTGTGTCTGCTGGGGTCCCAGTAGAGGGAGTCTTGGGGTCTTCACCAGCAGCCAAAGCTGCGGCCCTTTTGTTCTCCTCCAGCTCTGCCATCCAGGGCATTGACCACTGACCATTCACATGCTCAAACTCCTGCACCTGTTACCAATTAGTCATTTTATCCCCCAATCAGCAATTAAATATTTGAATTATTCAAACAAAGCTGGGATGGCATCATTTATACTTTATTTTCTCATAAAAACATACCTTTTTTCTTATAAGGGACATCACGCCAATGCGTGTGAGTACGTGTTGCCTTGACAAGCCTTCACGTGGAACGCCATCTGCAAAGGTCTCAGCTCCATCAGCACCCGGTTCACAAAGGTGACGCATGAACAAAGATACATAAGCCCTGTGAACGCGTGTAAAGGAGAAAGTGAAGCTGGGCACACATCACATAGAAAAACACAGGAAAGTAAAATGCCATTCAGACTTCTAGTGCAAGTGTTTCTGAATATCCATACCACATACCATAATAGTATGACTTTTCTATGCTAGACTGCTAGAAACCCGTCCTGACTCACTTGAATTCTTTCTCAGATTTCCCTCTGAGGTCCCGCACAAGCCACTGATTGGTGAAAGCATCCTGAGGAGGCATCCCATAACGCATCACTGCATTCAAAAAAGCCTTCCTCTGGCGTGCATTAAAGCCCAACACCTGACAAGCAGAGATAAAGATGTAAATGAAATGTTTCAAGCATGAATACAAATGTAACCAAAATTAACTTTTGTTGTTTCTTGTTGTTTCGTCTTGACTGATTGCCAATTTGAATTAAAATTTTCTTTCTTGTAGAATCTCGTCTGTAACATGAGAGCAATAAGCGGCCCGCTGACTGCTGGCTTGCCAGAAAACAGACCTCAATGTTCCCGCCAACTCGGGCCAGCAGTGGGGGCAGGGGTTTGTCCCTGTCATTCCTCAGTCCTTTACGGTTTGGTCTGCGGGCATTAGCTGGGAGAAGATAAACACCATTAGTCCATCTGAACCTCAGTGTGCAGGCCGGCCAACTTGCAATCCAAGTTAAACCAAACTTTATTGTTGGTGTATCACGTGTGCTCTCACATCCTAAAATATTTATGTTAAGATGTTCCACTTATGGAAGGCTCAACGTGCAACACATTGAGCCTGCTGAAGTTGAGCCTCCTAACAACGTCAGCCAAATTCTACATTATATGGCTCTTCTCTAAGCATCAATGCTTTGAATGAATTGTTGTAGTTAAATTATTTAATAAAAATACATTCATAAAGTCATAATTATATTTAACAAAATATAAAATGAGAACTGAACATGTAAATTAAATAAATTAATTTAAAAAATAAATTAATCATAAAATATAAATATAATAATTTGTTCAAGAAAAAATATTCAGGGAGTTGTTTTACATAATCCTAGTTTAACTAACTTAACTAACTTGTGTTATGAACACAAACGATATTTCTAAAGTGCAGGCAAACAGTTCAGATAGTTGACAAATTCTCTCCCTGCTTCTTTTCTCTTTTCCTTGTCTTTCTGTCTTTTCTTGCCTCTCTACACTCACTGCAGATGAGGCAGCAACAAGTGCAGTTTTGTGAGTTGTTGTTGATGTTGTCGACGAGGATATCGTAGCTGTCGTCTCTGAGTCTGAATAAACATCTGCAGGGGCAGCACGAAGGCTGTTAGTGAATGAAACAACTGAGGCTTGGAAAGTCTTAACTCTGTCTTAACCGAAGTTCTAAAATGTGTTTGTCAATTACCTTTCCGATACAGCATTTTTATCTTCACAGGGTAAAGACCCAACACACACTCACAAACACACATTAATGTGCCACTTTTTGTTTTTTCTTTTTAAACAGCAGCAATCAAAACTGAGCTTTACCTTCAGTCCGTTCATCAAAGTCCTCATCGCCCTCCTCTGAGGCCACCGAGTAATCAGACTGGTTATCTGACTGATCCTCCTGCCAGTCTGAACAAAGCACAAATGGAGAAATAAAAAGGTGAGGGGAGTTTTACAAAAGACAAAACTCTTCTCTGCTGGACTGAAACTAATCAATATTAGACAAACTACGTCCAAACTCCACATGGAGCCGTTTTCATTCAGCAGAGGGAGCTAATACATCACAACACTTTTTTTTCCTCAATTTTCTCCATCAAGTTTCACTTGCAAGACTGTAGTTTAACCTCCTTAACATGTGTAACATGGTCAGATCATGAACAAATCTCAAGTTAGACTTTTGTTGTTTTCTTTTCCATCAATACATTTAGTAGCTGTTTGAAAAAACATGCACAGCACTACAACTGCCACATAATCACGTACCTCTGCCCAAACAAGAAAAATTGGTTCCACATTATGTTTTTATTAGCCTAACTCCTATCCCTGTCAATACTGGTTTGGATGTTAGTCGATTTTTCCTTAATTATATGTGTGAATAAACCATTTCACTGTTTTATCAAATCTTTACAAATATGAAATGCACTAATTAAATATCATGGCTTTATGTCACGAGTCTGTGTCAAGGCTATCTCCATTACCCGTGTGAACTGATCTGTATCCTTCCACCAATATGATACTGCCTTCTTTTTAATTCTTTAAAATCTGATGCTGTCCTTTGCCATTCTTGTTAGTCTCTTGCTCTGTCTTAGTATACTTTAAGAAAAACCCAGAGAAGCTATCTCTACACCATCTTTGATGTCAGCAGACTCTGGGTTCAAGATTTTGTAATTCTGATCATAAGCCACATGTCAGAATTCAACATAAAAGATTAAATTTTTCTTAAGATGTTTGGGTTGAGCAAGAAGATGTGCATTTTAAAATATCTCACAGCATTAACATGTTAATATTCCCTATCTCATGCCAAAAATAAGGGAAAACTTCATGCCATGCACTCATTGTATCTCCTACTATATTACACCAAACCACACAAACACAAACAGTACTGCACAGCACACACACACAAGAAGAGGTTGCATTATATATTGTTCTGTACCCTGTCTTATACCTCGGTCCTCCTGGGAGCCGTCATTATAGTTGACCGGTTTTCGAGTTCTTTTGCCTTTGCCGAGATTGCGGGCGAGATCCTCCTGCTGCTGTTCATAGTGGTGTCGAAGCAACTTCTCCCAGTAGTCGGGATCAACACTTTCCTCTTGCTTGATCACCTCCCTTTCCACCTCCTCCTCCTCGACAAAAGAAAACCATTCTTTATACCGAACACAACCAGCTCACAAGTCTGTGAGTTTAGCTGTCTAAATGTGTACAGCTATTTTAAGCATGAGAAAATAAAAACATGTTTGTCAATTGCTGATCAATCATGTTAAGATCTACACGTATTTTTTCTGTAATTACTATTTTTTTATTTTTTTTTTTAGATAACTCTACTACTCAAGAGTTCATACCTCATCGTCTTCATCTTTTACCACATACTGGGCCACTTTAAAGGAACTGAGGTATTCATTCATGCTCTGGAGCTCAGTATCCTCTGTGGCATCCTGATTCCTGTCTAGTAATCGGTCAATTGCCTGGTCATCGTAGTGGATCACACTGCTGTCGTCTTCCTTGTTGTCCCCTGGAAGCAGCACAAAGACAACACAACAGAAGGAAGTGGAAAATAAGATTATTTCCTGTAAAATCAGTCAGATTACCCTGACAGGTGTGGAGTGATCTTTCTACATGAGTCTGAAAAGTCTGCAATTTAATATCCCGTTCACACAAAAATAATCATCTTCAGTGTAGAGACCAACCCATTGAGAAAAACATGTGCATTACAGATTTCCATGAATGGCTTCCCTTTCCTTTTTAAAAAAATATAATAAATTCAAATAAGCACAGTATTAAAAGTGTTAATTACTCTCATGAATATGGCAGTTGTCTTCATTTTCAATTAAATAGAGGTCTTCGCTCCTCCTTTATAATAGAACATGCCAAACTCCCTACAATTATAAATTATATCATAGTTTTAGTAATGGACAAAGTAAGGAACGGCTCAAAATTAGATTTTATTTTAAGTAACTAATGTAGTAACGATTTGTTGCTTTAACAGTAAATTAAAAAGCAAATCCTTTCAAAGGGAAAATACCCTTTTATTGTTGTGAAAATTGGACAGTGGCCAGATTAATTCACCATCATGTTGATATTTAAATAGTAAAATCTAAATAAATGTAGCAGCAAATTATTGACAGATTTCTGGATCTTAGGAAGATATAAGATGTATGTGACAGGGGGTTCAAGTTTACTCACCATCTCCAACTTCATCCTTGAACAACTCTTCGGTCCCAAACTTGAGGATATCATCAAGTTCCTGTTTAGACATAGAGCCGGTCTTCGAGCCGAGGCCAGGCCGCACCACCAGGTGGGTGAGCATCATCTTCTTCTTTGCCACCTGGTGAAAAGAAGTAAGCGGAAGACAAACAATTGATGAGTAAGTTCTCACAGAATCCAGACACAGGTGATGCAGTTTCAGGGAGTATGTAGATTATATGATAGTGTTTGCTTTCACTGACCTGTGTGATCCTCTCTTCTACAGAGGCTTTGGTGACAAAACGGTAGATCATCACTTTCCTGTTCTGGCCAATACGGTGAGCCCTGCTGAACGCCTACAAAATATATAAAACAAACAGCATAACCACCCATCATCCTAACAGAAAAACAAATGGCAGCGATACAACTCTCCTGTGAGGGTCGACATACCTGGATGTCATTATGGGGGTTCCAGTCAGAGTCATAAATGATGACAGTATCTGCAGAGGCAAGATTAATTCCTAAACCACCAGCTCTGGTAGAGAGGAGGAAAGCAAACTGGGGAGCACCAGGCGCTGTTGGGATAAAGAGAGTACTAAGATTAGGCACTGATGGCATGCGCACAGTGGCTTGTTCAGCTGATGCAAAACATGCATAAACATGTCTTACCATTAAAACGGTCGATGGCCTCTTGTCTCAAATTGCCAGTGACTCCTCCATCAATTCTCTCATATTTGTAACCTTCATTTTCCAAGAAATCCTCTAGTAGATCGAGCATTTTGGTCATCTGAGAGAAGACAAGTACTCTATGGCCTCCCTCCTTCAGTCTCCTCATCATCTTCTGAAGCAGCATCAGTTTTCCAGAGGCCTTTGTCAGAGCTGTTCCTTCATACATGCCATTGGGAAGTTTTGGTGCCTCCTGCAATAAAGACAGAGGAGTTGAAAAAACTGACTGCAAAGGTGTAATGAAGTGGCAGTGCTACAACACAACATGTACCCCGTTCACACACAACTGAGCAAAAAACATGGATCATACTGTGGCAGCTGCAGGGAAGAGGTAGGGGTGATTGCAGCACTTTTTCAGGTCCATCACCACATTCAGCAGGGAGACCTGGTTTCCCCCACCGCGAGTGTTTAGTGCCTCAAAGTTACGTGTGAGGATGAACTTGTAATATTTCCTGGATTCCAACAAAAACAAAAACAAATAATTGAACAGGCATTGTAAGAAAATGCAGTAGATACATGGTGGGTTCAGATTTTACATCATTCTTTGCAAAACTTGATCAAAAAAACCCAATAACATCTAAATATGCCAGACTGCAGTCTTCAATCTGCGGATCAGTTAAATTTTAATATAAATATAAATCTCCTTTTATTACATACTTCTGCATGGGGCTCAGTTCCACTCTGACAATGAGCTCAGTCTTGGAAGGCATGTGCTTGAAAACATCAGCCTTCAGCCTCCTGAGCATGTGTGGTCCCAGCATGTCATGCAGTTTCTTGATCTGGTCCTCTTTGGCAATGTCTGCAAACTCCTCAAGAAACCCCTCCAGGTTGCTGTAGAGAAAAATAAAAGCATAAATAAACGGTGTAGTCAGTGTGGGTGTCTACATTGTGTCTGTAAGATGAGCCACATACACTGTGGCCACATACTGACTTGAATCTCTCTGGGGTCAGAAAGTTCAGCAAGTGGAAAAGCTCCTCTAGGTTGTTCTGAAGAGGAGTGCCAGTCAGCAGTAGCTTGTGTTGCAGTGGGTAGTTGTTCAACACTCGGAAAAACTAGTAACAGTCAAGAATAGTCATGTAGAGTAGGAGTTAATTACCGTGTGCAAAATAGCAATGTGCAGGTATACAAACAAATTAGTTTCTCAAATTGGAGCTATGTTCTAAAACAACAGTTACATAAAATAACATTTTTTACCTTGGACTGGTTGTTTTTGAGTCTGTGTGCTTCATCCACAACCAGACAGGCCCATTCAATGGAGCCAAGTACAGCCTGGTCAATGGTAATCAATTCATAGGATGTCAGCAGAACATGGAACTTGACAGGTGAATCTTTCTATAAACGATAGAAGAAAATGGGGATGTTGGTTAAGCTACCAATCAATTGGAGAACTATAAACCTTTTGTTCTTATTCTGACATCTGGTAATATAGGGCCACAAACTAAAACAGAAAGTTACAATCTTTTTTATACTATGCAGCAAAGTAAGTCCATGTAAGTCAAAGGTTTCCAACTATTTCCCATCAAAAATGTTGATGTCATTACTAATTTCAACTTTTTTTTCCCCCTACCTTCATCTTGGAGGCCTTTTTTCCACCTCGGATAGCATTTCCTTCAAAGGAGAACTCGTTCTCTCTGATAACGGCTCTGCTGTCCTTATCCCCTACATAGGTCACCACGTACATGTCAGGAGCCCACATCTCAAACTCTCTCTCCCAATTAATGATGGTAGACAGAGGAGCACTGACCAGAAAAGGACCTTTGGAGTGACCCTACACCAGTAGAGGACAAATGTGGAATCAACATTAACATGATATGTTTTATAGATCATGATGCTTGTAAGAAATGTATATAAAAGGGTTAGGGTTACCTCCTTGTACAGTGAGTAAAGGAAAACAGCGGTCTGTACAGTCTTGCCTAAACCCATCTCATCAGCAAGAATAGTGTCAGTGGCTTGAGCCCAAGAAAACCTCAGCCAGTTCAACCCCTCGAGCTGGTATGGATGCAGTGTCCCTCCTGTGCTGTCCAGGTAGTCAGGCTGTCGATCAAACTTGATGGTGGGCTGAAAAAATAAAATAACAAGAATATTAATTCCACAGCTGTAACTATTCAGGTTGCTTTCCCAGCTGCCAGGGGAATAAATCTGACAAGGGGCCTCACATCAATTTATTACTCTGGTCTATTGCAAAAACAAATAAAAAATTCAAAGTACTTACATCTACGACTGGGTTAGCCGGTGGCCGCTCTGCTTTCTTAACTTTGACTGGCTTTTTCAGCTTCTTGCCAGGCCTGCCCTCTTCGCCCATCATCAACTCTCTAAGAGGATATTGCATTTTTGGAAAAAGCACACTGTCAACAGTAGCATATTTACTTTCGGAGAAGCTATGTGACACTGTTATTCTCTGCATACCTGTGATTCCAGTAGGTCTGTTTATAGGTGTCGTACTCAGGAATGTCCATGTCTTCACTTTCCCAGGTTGACTGGTCATAAGGCAGATCTCTCCATTTAATCAGGTAATGTACATTGTTCTTTTTATCAACACTGATGTGAGAAAAAAAAAAAAAGAAATATAGCAATAAGTTTTCATAATACTCTGGGTATAAATAAATATTAGATCATCACAATGGAAAAGGTTGTTCTTGTAATTTTAGGAAAAGAAATAGAATATTATGTCACTAGCTGTAGAAATGCACATCAAGACCACATTTACAATCTGTTGATTCCAAAACTTTTTTAGTGAAAACATTTGTTCCTTTTCTTTGTTAAGTGGCATTATTTGTTATGAGATTTTGATGTACCTATGGTTGAGAATGCGGTGAATCATCAGCCACTCCATCTTTACTCCATAACGGTAAAATTCCTCTTCCATGTGGACAAAGAGAGGATCTTTGTTCTTCCTCTTGGTGCTCTTGTCATCATCACCCTCACCCCCAAAGTCCACCGGTGGTGGTTCATCCATGTCAGTTTTCCTCTGGTAGTTACGAAACATCACCTGACAGTTCAGCTCCAACTGGAAAGAGAGTAACAGTGCAGTACAGAAAATGCCATCTGAGACATGATATGAATACATTTGTGGGATAAAATCATGACGAGCTGCAACAGAAAAATAGCTCACATTGGCACCAAGACAGCCAAACAAAAGAAAATATTATTCCACCGGACGTCTGTACCTGTAGCTCCAGCACCCAAGAGCAGTGCCAGTAGGACACATTGCACCATTTGACGAAGAACTCCCTCTCCCTCCGCCCAACAAGCGGCGGGGGATCAGGAGCATCAGCAGGCAGGTCAGCAGGCCGGGGGACAGGTGTGGGGGCGGGGGGCTCCCCCCAGCGCCATGTCAAAACCTTTTGGACTTTCCCCTTCATTGGTGGACACTGACAAACAGAGGGACAGGAACTCATTTAGAATAGTGATGAAAAGAAGTAATTTACCACTGAAAATAGATTCTGTTTTTTATAAAACGTATGAATGGTGAATTTTTAAGTCACAAGAAATCATGACAAAATCTATATCTATGGCTTGTTGAAAATAAAATGGGTAACCTTAACCAACATATGAGAAAAAGCTCCTTATCTCCAGCACGAACGTGCACAAGATGTAATCTGAAATCTGTGTGCTTGCCCACATGAACACATGCATGCACACACTGATATTCACCAGCAGAAAGCACTCACCTTGCAGCGGGGGCAGATCCATTCTCCATTGGGGATTTCAGGGAGAGGAGGGTTGAGACAGTGAATATGGTAGGAGGAGGGGCAGGTGTCACAGCACAGCAGCTCCCCTCCATCCTTGCACACTCGGCAGAACTCGATGTGGTGGTCATCTTCCTCCTCCACCCCTTCATCCCTCCTGTCTTCCTCATCCTCTCCTTCGGCCTCAGAGAGATCATCCCTGGCTTCCCACTGGATCCCCTCCTTCTCCTGGTGTCAGAATTACATTCAGAGAGGAGTGGAGTGTGTGTGGGAAGGGCAGGGGAGGGAGGTTAGGGGGGGCATGCAGGGAAGGTATGCGGAACGAAGTGAAAGGAAAAAGGTGGGGGGGGATTAAAAGGGCACAGGGAGTGGGGGCGTGTTCGTGTTGGCGTGTTGAGCCACAGAGGAAGGGAGGGAGGGAGTGGGAGGGAGCAACAAGAAGAGGAAATGGGGGATGGGGGGCGGATAAGGCGTGTGGTATGTTATAGGAGAGGATAGAGAGAGGAACATAAGCAAAAGGTTGGCGGGGGGGGGGGTAATAGTAGAGGACAAAGAGAAATTGAGAACACAAGAATAGCTCAAAATCTTGAGCAGTAAAATCAATTTCCCAACAACCAACACTCATATTGGTGCAACTTTTCAGGAAATCTCTTCCACACAACAGTGTATAGTTTTTGCCCTGCTGTCTTTAAGGTCTCGTCTTTTTTACATACTGTCTAATGGCATTCTCTGCGCAGTGCTGAGGGGTGAGATTACAGCACTTACACAGTGTGGGCAGCTCCACTTGCCCTCTGGTGCTTTCTCCATGTCAGGGTCTAGACAGACCATGTGATAGGCTCGAGGGCAGGTGTCACATAAAATGATCTCTCCTCCCTGTTGGCAAACTTCACAGTAGTCCTGGTGATCGGTCTCATATCCATCACCGTCTTCTGTCTCCACTAAAAGAGGGCATTTACAGAAAAGTAGAAAAAGAAATCAGGCACATGGTACTAGACACAAGAGCAGTAATAATCTTCATCTTGGCCTTGATTTTGGATCCAATTTGACAAAGCAAACTCTCCAGAACAGACTTTTCTGTTACAGTAATTTTCCATCCAACCTTTCTTCTTTTTCTTTGTGCTCTTGGGCTTCTTCTTGGGACGGCTGCTGCGATTGGAGCCATCTGACACTGAGAAACTCCCATCGTCAAAGTCACTGTCACCATCTGGTTCATCTTCGTCACTCTGATCATGACAGAGAGAAAAAGAACATCCAGAATGAGAAAAATACCTGGTTCCACTATAGATCCCTGGTTATTACATAAGCAGAATACTAGAAACACAAGGATTCAGTTATAGAAACCAGATCTTACGGAGGAGCGTTTCCTCTTGCTGTTGAGGCTTCCTAGTTTGATCTTGAGTGGAGCCACTTTTTTGGGTTTGGGTTTGGGTGGAGGCTTGAGCGATGATTTTGACTTCTTGCGAGCATTGGGACCTGAGAAGACCCCCAAGTTTAAGAAAATTATTCAACTGGCAATGCTTTCATAAAATCCCCTCCAAATTCATGAATAAAGAACCAGGTTTTGATTCAAGCATAATTAAAAAAAACTTGTGTTAACCATGTTCTTCCTTTGCCCTAGTATACCTTTGCCCTCTTTGGTCTTGGCCTTGCGGAGTGGCGGTGCTGGAGGAACAGCAGGTGCTGGTGGAGCAGCAGGGGTCATAGCAGGTGCGGGCAAAGGAGCAGCACTGGTCTCTGCCCCTCCGTCTGTCCCTGCCACAACCATGTTCTCCACAGCTGCAGCCACATTGGCAGCTGCCAGAGCTGCATTGGCAGTGGCGCAACCCTACAGGGGGACACAGCACAGAGTCAAAAACTCTGCTCTCTACTGTGTAACATGCAAGATGGAAGCAACATATGAAATATATCTCTTTCAATACAAGTGCAGATATGTTTAAAATTTCAATACCTTGAGTGGGTTGTTTGTGCTGAATTCTCTCCACTTTGCCATCATCAATGTCATCATCTTGGACACAGCAATTTTAGGGTTCTTAGCTGCAATTAAAGGCCTAAGCACACAGTATTTATTAAAAATGTAATCATTACTTATTTTCATGTACGCATAGCTCCTTAATAACAGCCTAGAACAAAACAATAACAATGGTAATATCAAATGGATTTTCTTACCTAACAAACTGGCTGAAAGCCTTGTAGTTGGTGAGGGAGCTGTAGTCTTCCTGAGTAAAGACGTGGTCAATGTCTTTCATGCCCCAGGCCTCCAGCAGCTGGGAGGAGCTTTTAGGCTGAGGAAGGAGGGGAGAGGTTGACAACAACAACAACAAAGGAAGGTTAGTTTGACATGTTTGTCCTCAAAGAAATAACCATCCACTCTGCTGCCAACACTGAAGGAATATTTACCTGGCAATCATCAGCATCATCTTCATCGTCATCTGGTTCTGGATCTTTACGTTTGCTCTTTGAACTGGATGAGCCCTTCTCTGCCGTTGCACCTCCTTTCTTCTTGTCTTTGGCCGAGCTGAGACGTTTCTTCTTTTTCCTCCCAGGGGCATAATCACTTCCTTCACTCTCTGACCGCACGCCTCCCTCGTCTGCATCTCTCTCTGCTGCTTCAACTCCAATCAGGTGCTCTGGGGAGCTGATTGGCAACTCCTACAGGACAAACAATGACTTTGCTGATTACCGCAAGACAGTGGTGCTCTTTATGTATCACATAAACCATTAACTGTATGTCTCACTCCTTGTAAAGCTCGTGCCACTCTGTGGGGCTCATGTCTGCAGGGACACACAGCTCTGCCGTGTCATCCAAGAAACAGCCCTGGTCAGTGCATGATTCATCAGCAATGTCAGGCAGCTTCAACCTAATCAGACATTAAATCTAAAAGTGACATAAAATTTCTTATTAACAATTTCTTCTTTGTTTTCCTCTTATTCTTCTTTTTATTGTTCTCATTTATGGTTTTCAAGCAAAGACACTGGATTCTATGTTTTCACACTATTGTTAGTTGAACGTTGTTGAATTCTTTTACTGTTTGTAAGTCAGAAGAAGCGTTTTAATGAGTCACCACACTATGGCATATTATAGTGTGCATCATTTCCAATCAAGAATATAATCTACAGAAGATGAGATAATGATCCAAATTGTCAAATCAAATCTGTTAATCTGAGTCACAGCCTTAAAGAGCAGTTTTAAATACAAGAATATGACTGAGATGTCCAAATATATCAATCTCTTAGCATTTTCAGAGTGAGTAATAGGAGGCATCATTCATAGACGTTTTAAGCTGATGCTCACAAGAGACTTCAGTTGCTGCAGTCTGCTGAAGCAAAATCCTAAATTTGGTACAGGAGAAACTATCATCTTAGACGGTGTGCACTTATTGATTTTAACATCTGAAGTGCCAAATTTAACTCACCTCAGGAGCTATAGACACAGTGACAGAAAAAAAACTACTTCAGCGCACACATTATTTTACTACAAGCTTCTTTTTTTTTAAGTGAAATGATCCTTTAAGATTTTCTTAGTGCCTCGGGTGAAAAGTTCAGCCGTTCTTGCAGGAGGCAGCAGACTCACCTCTCGGATGGGTCTCTGCCTCTTACTGCTCCGGCTCTCTCGGCTGCTCTTCTTGGCTTTCTTCTTCTTCTTGGATTTGGGTACCGCGTCTACGTCAGACACAGCATCCTCCGGCTCGTCCTCCTCTGCCGGGGACAACATGCTTTCGTTAGTCCGGTAGACATGGAGTCCACACGGAAGGAGCGCTGCAGGCTGCAGGCCACAGGGACAAAACAGGAGGAGGGGGGGGGGCCTCTGGCACGGCTTGGCAGATATCCGTGCACGCCCTCACACACACACATGCACACGCTCGCGCGCTGCATGAATGCCACAACAGCACAGGTTGAAACTTGTCTTTGAAACTTTGACAGTTCACGCCCACACCGTGGAAAAAAAAAAAAAAAACTAAACACAACCCGGAGGGGCTGCCGGCTGAGGCGGCTGACCGAATGACAACAAACACTCGCCGGCCAAGTTAGCTAACTAATCTATCATGGCGAGTGACGGACGGCCCGAGCAGACTCGTCCTGTTAGCTCCGAGCTAACTGCTAGCTGCTCGGTGGAGGCGAGCTCAAGTCACGGGGAGATGGACCTTCCTTCTCGGGGGGGAGGAGGAGGAGGAGGGGGGAAAAAAGGCGAGCTTACCGTGAAGAAGTGAGTGCTCGTCCGCCGCTCCAAAGTCTTCCCTCTCATCCTCGCTGCCTGACATTTTTCCGGCGTTTTGAATTTAATTTCTTCGCTGCTCGGATTAATCCCTCCTAAACGTCGCTCCTCGGACGGCGAGGGAGGAGGGAAAATGACGTGGGACTGTTGGAGAATGGACCGGGGGTGTCCAGGAAGGGAGGGGGCGGTGGGTGCTGGAAGAAGAAAAATAAATAAATAATCATTAGAATAAATGGCAGAGGTCGGTAGCGTTGCTAATTCTCACTCGTTTCCTAATTGTCCACCTGCTTACTCAAACAAGTTGGATAACTAGACGGTCTGAGCGGTGACAGGAGCTGCTGGGGATTTGCAGGTATTTTTCTTGCACATGAGTAATTGCAGCAAAGTGTGAGCGGCAAATTCGCGCAGTCGAGTTAAAACAACACATGCAAGAAAAGTTGAAGCATCGAAACCCATTAGAAACTTACTGTTGTGTGTTTGTCTGTGTGTGTGTGTGTGTGTGTAGTCCCAGGTCGAGGTGAGCCCTCTCTCTCTCTCTCTCTCGGTGTAAGTCAGGCTGTTTGTACGGCAGTTTCTGTCATTTAGTTCTCATTCATTGAAAGCCCGTCTGAACCAATGATCGGCGAAATAAAAAAAAATAAGAGCCGTCAATGACCCAAAACACGTTGCTCCGTCCCCCTTTTCTCTCCCCCAACCTCACAAGCAGAGCTTAGCTAACATCCTCACAAACACACAAAGGGGGCAGACATCCCATAATAATCCCCCCCTCCCACACTCACACAGGACTCTGCATAGTTACCTCGCAACGGACAGACCATAATACTCAGCCTGCCCCCACCCCCTCCAACAAGCACGCGCGCTCGCACACGTGCGCACGCACACTGCCTCTACTAGACATGCATGCACCAGGCTCATTGCATGCACACTCCTTCCCCTTTCCACTAGTAGTCCCAGCCCCCTTAGCAACCCCGTTGTCATGGTGACACCCCCTCCCTGCTCCCTCAGACAGACCATAATACTCCAGCAGTAGCAGCATACATCCCATAATATACAACTCCTAAAAAGACAAGAAAGAAAAGATACCCAGCTACATAGTCTCCAGGGGAGCTCAGGTCTACTGGTGACAGACCATAATACTCATACACCTGAGAGTGGGCACGACTACTCCAAGAAGTCAGAGAGAGCCATCACGTTAGTGTGATCCACACTCAGGAGTGCACAGCAGGTCAAACAGGCCTGCTGGGCCCAGGGCTGGGACTGGACTGGATCAGTGTGCGACCCGGCCCGGGCCTCATCCTGCTGTTACAACACTCACACCGCACCGCACACTTCTCATCCACCAGGAAGGTGCTCAGGATGTCATCGATGACCAACGTCGGCCAACAAGTGGTCAAGTGCAGGAGAGCGGTGACAGGAGCTCGTCACGCCACAGTCCCCCATGGTCCGATGTCAAAAGTGAGTAAATCAATTCATAAAAAAGCACACAACACGTGGCCTCGAGGGATGTCTGTCATAAAACCTAAGCTGCTGCACATTTGAGACTAATCAAAACAGGATCTATAACTGAGCGTTTCATTCCAGGGTTTGACATTCAGGAATCTGAGCATGTAGAAATCACATCAACAACAAATGGTAATTACACTGTACAAAAGAATTAAGTTAAATACCCATTACATGCCTGCTACGGCTGCAGATGGCTCCTCTTGGCCCTGGTGCTGCATCACATTGTGGCTGTGTGCTTCTCATTTTATAAAAAAAAAAAAAAAAGATGATCAAATGATGCTTTTGGTCCAGCGGGGTCTATTTTGTTCTTACCAGCATTTTGCAGTAAAAGCACTTTAATGTGCGCCGTCCAAATGACAGTTTAAAAGGAGCACTTAAAGGCAAAATGTGTGTCTAATCATTTTAAACAAACATTTATTGATATACAGTCAGCGAGACGTGGATGTGGATCTAACTTCTATTAAAATTATTCTGAGCCAGAGTTGGTAGGCACAGAAATGATACTTGTACATCTGGTCAGCTTACCTTTGACAGACTGAGCCCTGCAGGTCTTTAAATGTCAAAGTGCACCCACGGTATCGGCAGGTATACAGACTACAGAGAGGATCTTGTTCTGATGTTGGGCGCAGGTGACAAGTGAGCAAATTTCTCTTAAGTGCTAGAATTGAGCCACATGCTGCCACTGCTACGTTTCCTAAACAGTAAACAACACCTGAGCTGCCACACGCAAGATCCATTCAAGAAACTATTTAACTATCATTTTGATAAAATGGCTTTTTCAGTGACACTAGAACGTAATTAAAATATCCAATACATGTCATCTGCACCTTATTGTGGTGATAAGTATAAATCAGCAAAATGGTCTCCAGACTTTGTTTTCATCTAATGAGGGTCTGTTTTGTGATCAGTGGATTTCATAAGTCAAAGCACCTGGATGTGCAAGGTCCTACTAAATATTTTAACTGAAATCAGAGTTTAGAAGGGAGCACTTGAAGGCCACATGTAATTCTGATTATTCTATAAACAGACTTTCTAATACACACACTCAGTCAAATTTCATATCTGATGTATTCATGTACAATGTGTCCTATGCGCATATAAGAATTTTCCCTAGTAACTTCATTTATTTAACTTACTCTATATTTGCGGACAATTTAACTTCATATATAGTCCATGTAATTTTATTCCAGCTCTTTATCAAAGCTGAATAATTTCTACACTTCCGTTTCACCACTTTATCAGCAGGGTGCCTCGTGCTTCATTTTATGATCATTTACCCAGAAAATTAGCATGACACATTGAGTGTGCGAAGAAACCCCAGGAACTCTACTTGAATTCAAAAATTAGGTTTGGCTGGTTTGAACAACATTTGGACACACATCCTGAGTTTGATTTGTCTGACTGGCCCACTGGTAGGGTGATGCTCATTAAAGCAGAATGAGCTAGTATCACTCTTCATTTGTCTTTAATTTCACATTATAAAACAGTGTAGAGGAGTAGCGATATTATTAATTTCTTCAATGTTAAACGGAGAGGTATTTATTAACTTCCTCGTTTTGAGAAAACCTGGTTAGTGTGCCTGCTCCCTGAAGGCCAGAGGCGGATATGTGGACAGTGAAAAACAGTACTTCATACATATGCATTGAGTCGAGTCTTTTCTTGTTCATACAAATAGCGATTCCTGCTGTATCAACGGCATGAACAGGGCAGGTGCAGTGAAAATGGGAGCACAGAGGCCTTCCACTGCTTCTTCACTTCCAGTGGCCACTGTGCTATATTCCCCACAGTACGGTACATGCAGATTGCATAGCAACAAAGGCCTATGTCTGGCCATTGTCTGTTACTATCGCTTGAATGCCCTTACACATGCATGTATGCGCGTGTACAGAGCTCACGTGCATCACCGTCACTTCCCCTATCCCATATGCACAGCTATCTCTGCACATCACACTCAGCAGACACCTCACATGCTGCCCCACCCACCCCCCCCCCCCCCCCCCAACAACACCAATATCACTCCATAATATTCATGGGTCGTCCATTCCCGCTGCCCCCTCCCCCCCATGTGCACACAGCTCACCGCCCACTCTGCCGCCCCCACTTCCCTGCCTGACAACACCACCACCCGCCATCCCATAATATTCATGCACACGCTCCGCACACATTCATAGACAGCAGTGCATTCAGTTCTTTGTTGGCAGAGATGCCTGAGCAATGTGAGCATGCTCATGCCGGGTATGATTATTCCATCCACACTCAAACTGCTGAGGCAGGTAGCCCTCAAGTGCAGAGAAGTACCAAAACGAATGACGGAGAGAGCAAAAGGTGGTGGGTCACACTTCTATCACATAACAACCTCAGGGTGGTCTTGGGGGGGGGGGGGGGTGATGTGTTCATGAAGTCCAGAGCAACCCCGAGGCAAATTTTCTCTGAATGGGGCCGATCTTCTATCGCATGGTTAGCATCAGAGGACAAAGTAAGAGCAGCTCAGTTGCCCCACCTTATAGTGTCTGAAAGTCTGCTCCTGCCTCCCACTGCAACTGAGGGAATGCAAGTCATCTCTATGTATGTCATGTTGAAGCTTTAACAAGCATCTCTTTAGGCTCTGCAACCTGGCTACAGTCAATCAGTACCAGACCATTTCAGCATGATAAAATGTCCACAAAATGGGGAAAGATAAAGATAAAAAAAAAAAGAGGGTAAGTTATTTACGAGAGAGGGGTGAAGGGATGAGCATAACAGAGGCGCCGGACATGACAGTGGCCAGCTCATCACCATGGCGTTGCTGTGGGAGACAGCGGAAGACGTCATTTGGAGAAACAGGGGACACAAAGGAGGAATACGACATGAGAAGGACAAAAAAGGATGGAAGGGGGCCTAGAAGGAACCTGTCTTTACAGATGTAGACAGAGAGAGACAGGGTGTGTGGATGGGGTTACCATTTACTGAGAACTGAGTGTCAAAGGGTTCAGGTAAACTGGCCACCGAATCCTGGACCAGGACTGAGCCCACAGCTAGCTCTAAATCTAATGTCTCCACTTTTGCTTACCTGGAATGAAATAAATTTTGTTGCTTCAGCATCTCCATAATGGAGAAAAAAACAGCGCATCCAATAAACCACCATGCTGAAAGTTAGCCAGCCTAGCGACGCAGAGCAGCTACCTAACTTTGACACTTTGGTGGCCTTAATGAAGCTACCTGGATAAACCTCTGACTGATGAAAGTAATTAGATTTTTGTGAGGATATTTGACACATTTGAATCACGCTTCAAGTTACAAAATGTACAAAATGTACAAAAATGTAATAATAATTATGATTATTATATTTAAAATATATATATAATACAGAGTGTCTGTCACATTTCTTCTCTGAATAACATTGTACACTTGTTTATGAAGTTCATATGTTTTCTTTCCTCATATTACTGGTTGTACATATAGATAGGGACATAATAAGGTAAAACTACCATGTGCAATAAAGATTTTGAAATATCATTTATTTCATGCTGTCTGTTCCTAACTGCAGAATTAATGAAGATGCAAATAGTGTTTTATAGTTTCGTCTCAAACATTAAACACACAAATCATGTCACAAATTTTTTTCCCTCCACTTTGTGATTCACAAATCTGATTTGTTATTCTTTGCTGCTTTTTCCTAACCCCAGTGTAACACCCATCCACTCTCTCCGTGTGCACTCCTTTCCCTCCTATCTTGTGATTTATTTGCCTCAGTTCCAATATTTGTCGGCAGTGTGTTTTCTTCCCCTTGTCTAAATGTCACCCCTTCTTCTAAGACAATATAGGGAGTGGGAGAGAGGGAGAACAAGAGGGCAAATGCAGGGGCGATAGTGGAAGGGGAGGGGGGGCTCGTAAAATGAGCAACAAAGTTTGGGAAAATTAAACATTAGGTAAGACAGTTTCTCACATGCATATGTATATGCATGGAAACAGAAATGCTTTGTCATCGTTTTTGATGTTGTGATTAGTGGGACATCCCGTGGATCAATACTCCTGTTTAAAAAATCAGTGAAGGAAACAAAAGGCAAGAATTTGGGTTCTCTGTGGGCTGTATGTAAAACATTCCAGGAGACCCCAAAATGCATTCATAATCACGTTAAAAATAATCTGTGATAATCACTTGGAAGTCTCTGGTTTTCAGGTTGAGCCCAGGTTTTAGGTCTCATGCAAAACAAACACAATAGGCCATGCTTACACACTTTAATACTGTGTCGTACTATTACCCTTTTTTCGACGGCCCCCCTCCCATCGGTATCACTCCATGCCCAGGATCACGACTGTCCTCTCTCTCCCACCCTCACTCTCTACCTCCTTTATAACCCATCACTCCCATCTCACAGCTCTCACTCATTTGTGCTCTTTCAACCTGGAATGGACACATTTGTTTTCCTGGGACTGAACTAAGTACCTGCGGACACAATGTTATTCAATTTTTATTAGCACCTCTGGATTTTAAGAATTGTTTTTGAGGTTAGATTTTACCCATTTGTCCAGTGATACTGAAGATGAGGACTACTTTTTTAACATAAAGGGATGTGTTTTGTCTAGTTTGTGAACACTACTGTGAGCATGCTTTTGTTGTCACTGGCAGTTCTAGAGAAGAAACTGATGAAAGCCTTTGCTGATTAAAATTTGGTCAAAAAAGCGAAGACTAAGTGGATACCACTGTACTATGAACTGGTAAGAATCATTGTTACCTGAAAGGTTATTTACACTAAGAATTGCCAGGAGAAAACTTAATGAATATGACACATTAAATCAATACATTTACAGCAGTATAGGTCCTTTTGTTGTATACCAAATCTGAATAATGACCTCCTTGTACAGTTTTACTAAATGTTTTGTCTCATAGTGAAACTTCTTTTGTTTAATGTCCCATAAACCTGAAGGATTAACATTTTTTCAGCAGTGGATTTATCACTAATCTGTTTACTTGTCATTTCAACAGATATGAGGGGATCATCCCCAGATCCTGGACCAGAAACATAAACCAGAACTTCACCAAGCTCACGGACAGACAGACATCTTCAGCTGTGGAGACGGAGACCCAGCCTGACGCACGGAAACGGACGGACAGACAGACAGTCTGATGCCAACTGTCTCCACTGTCAATCTCACGGCACCACTCCTCCTCCTGTTGCTATGGGCAACCCACCCCACCATGGCAACCAACTGGCTGTAAGTCTAGTGTGCAAGGGTGGAAGAGAAAGAGGGAGTTTGTTTGTCACGCTATAACTTTTAAAAGATGGTGACATGTCTCTAAATCTCTTTCAGTTGCTCCGCTCTCTTCCTTTGTCCCTTTCATGGTGACCTTTTCTCTTTTCTTTCTTTTTGCCTTCACTGTGCCTCCTCTGTCTTCTTCGCCCGGTCCCATCCATGTTTCCATCCTTTCGAAAACTCTGCCAGGTTGTTATCTCTTCATCCTTTTTGTTCCTTCTCTGCTCTTCTTAATTATGCATCTTCCTTTTTTCACCCTGCAAATCTGCTGAGAGTCAATAAACCAGTCCCCACTTTTTCTACCCCAGCTCCCTGGCCAGGCTGCCCCGCTCCAGGCCTGTGTCCGGTGCTGCCCCTTGTGCTCGGCTGAGGGGGCTAACCCCAGGACAGGTGGGGGTCTGCAGGGCACGGGGGGAGGTCATGGAGTCCGTACGCAAGGCAGCAGAGATGGTCGTAGAAGAGGTATGGCCAGAGAGCAGAGTCTCATAACTACTGAATCACTGTGGTGTGATAATTTTTTGTCTTGTAACCACCAACATTGTTGTTATTGTTGTGTATTGTCCTAGCACAACTAAAGTTTTTATCACTGTGCCCTTTGTATTCCCATCATGCATGTCACTGTCTAACTCAGTGCCAGCACCAGTTCAGGAATCGGCGGTGGAACTGTTCCACCACCCCACGTGGGATCAATGTATTTGGCAGAGTTATGAACCAAGGTATGCTCAATACTGACTTTATGCCACGCAGGATAAATTCCCAGTAAACCTAAGCATGAGCAACTTCCACAAACTTCAAAATAAAAATCTGCATCCTGTGCTTCATTTTGAATTCAGGCACTCGTGAGGCGGCCTTTGTGCATGCTTTGTCCTC
Organism: Echeneis naucrates; assembly: GCF_900963305.1. Classification (NCBI taxonomy): domain Eukaryota; kingdom Metazoa; phylum Chordata; class Actinopteri; order Carangiformes; family Echeneidae; genus Echeneis; species Echeneis naucrates. Next base: position 16,490,911 of record NC_042516.1, read on the forward strand.
TGCAGCTGTGGCAGTGGCTGTGACCCGAGCCTGCACCCGCGGGGAGCTGGAGAGGTGTGGCTGTGACAGGAAGGTCAGGGGGGTCAGCCCCGAGGGTGAGCTTGGATTCTGTTGCATGAAAATGTACTGGCTAAATCCACACTGACTCACACAGAGCATGAAACTGCTGCTGGTGAGATATGCATGAAACATTTACAACCTTGACTTACGTCCCGGTTGGCGACGTCAAATCAGGTATTTGGCCATCAGCTGAGACCGCAGTCACCAGTTTTTTCTCTCTTCTGTGAGAATATGTGAATTTTCCATTTAACAGCTTTTGTTTTCAACTCATCCAAGGGTCCAGTTTTCTGAAAACAGTCATTTCTCTGCCCTGCCACAGGTTTTCAGTGGTCAGGGTGCAGTGACAACCTGTCTTATGGGGTGGCTTTCTCCCAGACGTTTGTGGATGAACCAGAGCGAGCCAAGGGGCTGTCAGTTGGACGGCCGCTCATGAACCTCCATAACAACGAAGCTGGTCGAAAGGTTGGTGGTAATTTCTTCATTTCCACAGCTGTAATTGTTGAGACTGTAGAGATCTGTTCTGTTTCCACTTACATTCATCATCCTGTTGTCCTCAGGCCATCCTTCACAACATGCAGGTGGAGTGTAAGTGTCATGGTGTTTCTGGCTCTTGTGAGTTGAGGACTTGTTGGAAGGTCATGCCTCCATTCAGACGTGTTGGCGTTGTGCTTAAGGAACGCTTCGATGGAGCCACAGAGGTATCATAATCCAACTTCTACTTGTCCTGTATCCTTTTGCCAGGCAGGTGAACATATGAAGATGTAATTGATACAGATATTTCACCTGAAATGTCACAACGTCCTCTAAAACCTTGAAAATACTCATATCCACAGCCTTAACTAGAACTAGAGAATTCTCCTCTCAGGTCCGCCTGACTCGAATAGGATCCAGGACAGCCCTGCTCCCCCGTGACCCCCAGGTCAAACCCCCTGCTGCCAGAGACCTTGTGTACCTTGCGCCCTCTCCAGATTTCTGCCATCTCGACCCTGACAATGGCATCCCTGGGACTGCTGGTAGGAGATGTAATGGTAAGGTCAAAGGCAAAGCTGTCCAAGACGAAAACAATTTCGATAAACTTAACGATCAAATCAGTCACAGATTTTGATGTTGTCTACTAAAACATTGTCCCAGGAACCTCTCGGCTGGCACCAGACGGCTGTGAGCTGGTGTGCTGTGGGCCAGGATACAGAGCAGGTCGGGCCGAGGTGGTTCAACGCTGCTCCTGCAAATTCTCCTGGTGCTGCTCCGTCCGCTGCCAGCAGTGCAAGAACACAGTCACTATTCACACCTGCAGAGTGTAAGACAGCCCGAACAAGACCCAACTGGCCTGAACAAATCACTAGACAGACACTTCAAAACACAAGTCGGAATTAAGTGATACCAAATAATCGAACAATGGCGAACAATGGCAACCAAAAGTAAATCCAATTAAACGAATCCTCATCTCAAAGCAGTGAAGCTTAAAGTTATGTTTGAGTATTCTGTTGTAAAAGCTGTAAAGTTAGAGCACAGGACAAAGCATCAATAGTGAGTAAGTCTATGCCAGATATAAATGCACACGCGTACACATCAACACACATACTCAACAACTAGTCTCGCATTGAACTGACAAAGCTTTTAAAGCTGAACTTAACCAGAACTAACGCAGAAAACAGTGCCGCAATATTTTCTTTGTCACGCAAACTATTTACATTGTATCATAGACTAGCATGTTGTTGGACGTTTACTCTATTTATGCCTTTTTTTCTGCTCTGGTTTATTTATTCGAACATCTTCTCTTCAGCCTCTGAAACAGCAAATGTAACTCTTACTTACATCAGTGTCTGTCTTGTGTTTTGTCCTTCATTGTCATCTCTTCTGTATGTTTGTGCCCAAGCCATGCTTTTAGGTTTGTTCAAGAAATATAATAAAACAGTAGATTTATCCAAAATGATTCTTGAGTTCCTTCTTGGTCAAACATGCCTAAAATTTTATTTCACCTAAGGGGGCAGAGGTTATTTCCAAAGTTAAAGGCACACTGTTTACCACTAGAGGCACTAGTCACTGCAAAGGACAGTACTTTCCCAAGCAATGCATGAAGGACAATGTCCAACCATGGCGGAGACTGGTTGTTTATTTATTCATACAAATTTTTGCCCTGCATCTGTGCCATTTCCTACTTTCTGGTTCAAAACTCAAAAGGATTTGCATCAAACAGTGGGCTTGACATGCAGATCTGTATAACACATTGTTGAGATTTGGGCCTGTGTCTCTAAAATCCACAGTTACCTGTAATGCCATGGTAAATGTTTGTGTTTGTGTTTTGGGCCAATAGGACAGCTTGAAAAGTGACATAAAATGGGTTGCGAGAGTGGAGAATGGCATGCTGCAAAGCTCACAGCCTGGAGCCGAGCCAGCATCGCCAACAAAGATCTTGTAGCATCCTGTTCTTGAGTCACACGCTCTACCCACCAGCACGATCGATGTTAATGTCTTAATCCTTGGAGAGCTGGCCTTTTTTTCCCAAATGGGCTTTACTCCACCAATATACATTTCTGCCCACTGCAAAATTTCATATATAATATTCAAAGACTGACTTTCCTTTATGAAGGAGGGAAAATCTTCAACACATTAAAGAATTCAAAGAATTTGATGGTCAAAAACAATGTAAAAACACAACATTTCTCTGATGCATGCAGCATTCTCACTCAAACATACCAAACAGATACCCCCCGTGTCATTAAACCATTTTTATTAAAAATATCCTGTGATTACAAACACCCAGAAATTTACTAGCAAAGGTTATCATCTCAATCTCTATAAAGATTAAGACCTATTGAAAATATTACAACTTAATTTGTTATCTTATCAATCACTCAATGTTGGTAGTCTAGCAATAAAAATATCTGGATAAAATAAAAAGTCAAGTTTCAAAAGGGATAACTGCTAAAAATTTCCCAAAACAGAGTCACAGAATTAATACAATATACACAAAAGGAGAATAAAATAGAAATTCATGTCACCTTGAAAAGGGAAATTTGTGAAAATGCACTTAGCCTCCCACAGAAGTTATTGGGAGTGAAAAGAAAGTCATTTCTGACAGCTACCTTCGCTTGGAGTGACAGTAAATCTCTTATGCTTTCATCATTCAATCCAGAATGGTCAGAAAAGAAAACAAATAAAGTACCACTTAACATCAAGTTGCCCCTTAGTAAATGAAATGCTGGTTAGTGAATGTACTAACCAAAGTTCTTTAAAAACTTAATGTTAAATATCACTAAATTGTTTCCCTATTTGCATTTTCATATACTGGGTTTTAATGTCCCAATTTATTGCAAGAAATAAAACACAGACTAGGCCAAAGGCAACTATATGAATGAATCTTTCTTTAGTTGGAGCAACAGTGACAGGCAGGGGAGCCCGCCCCACCTGAATATTTGTAGAGAACACTGCAGTTTTTAAAAGCTTACAGAAAAGGAGATGGTGACACTTACTGCATTTACTGCATGCTGAAGTTTGCTGCCTCAGCCTTTTCAAAGTTTATTTTGAAGGCACAATCAGTGTACATGTGTATTAGAATAAGTCTCAATGGCACTGTATGTCCCTCCACCCATGTTTTGTCCTTTTTTCATAATGGCCATTGATCTTTCTGATGTCTTAATTCATCCCGTCTATTTTCTAACACCATTATGTCTCTTATGAACTTTGTTCATCTATAGCAGAACACACTTTCTTTTGGTTTTGGTCTCTGGAGGCTCCAAGGCTGCCAGAATGGCCTCGTCAAACACATTCTTAAGCCCTCTCTGGGTGAAAGAGAAGAGGGAAAACAAGAGTTAGAGAGAAAGGCTCAGCAGCACATTATAGCTAATGTGTTGCTTTCTCTTTAAAAGCTTGCTGAAAACTTGCCCCTCACCTGTGTCAGGGCTGAGCACTCCACATATTTTACAGCCTTGAGCTCACGCGCCAGCTTCTCTCCGCTCTCTGGATATAGGGGGCGCTGTTTGTTTTTCGCCAGCTTCTCAACCGTGTTGCTGTCTTCCCTCAGGTCCACCTGTGTGCCCACTAACAGGAAGGGTGTGCGCGGGCAGTGGTGAGAAATCTCTGGAACCCACTGAAAAAGAGAAACAATACAGACATTGAAATAACATTTTCTTTTTTTCCATGCCCAGAATATTTTTTTTTTGCTATGATCAAACACTTTTGTTGACATAGTCTGTCATAGTGTAGTAGCTGATTTACATCATACTGGTGCTATTAAAAAAACAAAAATAACAAACAAACAACTGTATGATTCTTTGTGGTAAAAAAAAATACTGAAAATGACAAATTAAACTTCATTAAAAATATTAGAAACTTCATAAGTTTTTACACCATCAGAAGAATACATGAAAAAACTAACGAACACACACACACAAAAAAAAAAAGACCCCAGACCTTCTCTTTGACGTTTTCAAAAGAGGACGGGGAGACGACAGAGAAACACACAAGGAACACATCGGTTTGTGGATAGCTGAGAGGACGCAGTCTGTCATAATCCTCCTGACCTGAGAGCAACAATCACATGACAAGAAGAACAGGGAAGTTTTTGTATCAGTTTCACACTAACAGAAATTACAGAGAAAATGAGAAACTTTCAAAGACATTCGTGTTACCTGCAGTGTCGAAAAGCCCAAGTGTATAGGGCTCTCCCCCAATCATCACTGTCACTGCATAATTGTCAAAAACCTTTGAAGACAGGGGAAAAAAAAAAACACATCATGTGTGAATGATATTTCCTTTTTCAACCATGGGCAAAAATAACAAGTAAAGAATGGCTCTAAGTAAATAGATAACTACATCCAGCACTTTTTAAAGATGACTCAGTCTGTATTGATTGTTCTCACCGTAGGCACATATTCTGAAGGGAACTTGTTGGTTGTGTAGGAGATCAGTAAGCAGGTCTTTCCTACTGCACCATCTCCTACCACTACACATTTTATAGTCTGCATCTGCAAGGAAAACACAATATATGAAACATCAGACGAGAGTGGTGCAATGTACAGTAGTTAAGACGGAGGAAGTAACAAATAAGCAATGTAGAAGCTTTGTTGCATCATGCAAGGTTTCATATACAGCAAGTGAGTTTCACATTAACATCAACAGTCCAAGGGGCAACATTAATAGACTGGTTAGAAATGTTTTGTGGTAGGCAGTGGTACTTTTTAAAAGTACTGTATACACATACAGTTTTAAAACACTTGTTCTTGAATCAGGTGTTTCATTCTTACTAAACATTTAACCACCAGTAATCGCACCCCAGTAAGTACACAAGCAGAAATTAGCCACTGAAAAGATCAACAGGAAAATTATCATCAACTACTCTGCTAAGTGGAAAATTGTCTTGTTTATGGTTTCAAGTAAAATATGGATTTTTAACTCTCTTCTTTCTTACACATGACACATAGTCTTTTATTGTTTTGGGGCTGTTGGTCAGAAAAAAAAAAACAAGACCTGATAATCACAAACACACAAACAAACATATATAGTTGTTGTTGTTATTGGTCAGCTACAAGTCACAACTATTCATGTCTATCTATTATTATTATTTTTTCTAATTATTTTGCATATAATGACACATATTTATATACATATATATATATAACATAGTCCGGCTGTCAGCTGTGGCTGCATTTAAGGTTTTCTTAGTTTCTGTTGACACTATTCAAGCTACATGTTGATTCATCTGTATACTGTTTCTTTGTATTGCATGAAGATGCATTTCTGTTCTTCAGCCCATCCTCACTGATGTTAACAGGGTGGACTTAGATTTCTTGGTGAGTTTACAATGATATATCCAAGCAGAAAATGTGAGACATCGAAAACGCTCTGCTTTTAGCTGAAAAGAGACACTGCACAGAGTGTAAACTATAAAATAAAGAGCATATCTGTGTGCAGAGATTTGATGATTCAGTGTTGTTTTTCCTCGGTGATTGAGAGATAAGAGCAGCGGGAGAAATCATCTAAATCGTGGCTTCTGTAACACCAGGCTTGTTATTACATGTGCCAGCAGAACTTTATTGATGACACTGAATCACTTCCGCATAGGCTACATACCACGGATGTTAAAGACGGGGGGGAAAGGAGCACAATGACGGCCTGCTGGCCCTGTCTCATTCACAGATGGTTTCTCTCCAGCACTTCCGCTGAACGAGCAGCTCGACAGAGATCCGCTGACACTTAAAAGCACAATCCTCTCAAAGTTTTGAGGCTAAATGGAGATAAGTGAGCAGCAGAGGCTGACCCGGCGGGGGTGAATGAGGGGTCTTATTATCTGGGGCTGACAACATGTCACCGAGTCCGCCCTCCGTCAAACTTACGTCCCCTTTTTAAGCTAACTGCAGTTCAGTAAGTATCAACAAAAACAAACAAAAAAAAAATAAATTAATAATAATAATAATAGGTCGACCACTGACAATCAGGACAGCCTGATGAAAGCAGACTGCTGTTGGCCAAACTCTGAATCCAGCTCTGGAAACTTCACCACCTCCGGCGGATTTAGGAGTCCAACAAACAGGCTGCTCTTTTCAGTACCCACCTCACATCGTCCGGGCCGCTGTCCTACATGTGTGCCGAGGTGAAATAAGGCAGAAATGCTGAATTTGGGCGGATTTTCTAACTGTACTCACCGTTTTTCTCCAGGCAGGTTAGGCGTTGGTTACATCCGGGTTTGAGGGTCGGATTACTGTGAGCGCAGCCGCGGACAAAACGAGCCAGAGCCCCGGCTGGAAAAAGGAAACAGCGCCCCCTGCTGGACGGAAACCACGATCTCTTTTAAAAGTCTACTGCTTATATATATATATGTACAAATAATATAACTGTTCTCACTTTGTCTGAAATAGTGACTGTGATATGGCCCATCAAAGCTATATGTTAACTACCAACCTGTCACTTGGTACCACTTCATTATGGACATTATGACTTACTGAGTTCATTTGTGCCAGGCTCTTGGTTTTGTTGAAACAGCTTCCAACTTGTCTTTGAGCTGATGACCATACTTTTGTTTATCCTGTTTTTTTTTTATTGGTAGAGGTATCAGATGGAAAAGACATGCACTGGGATGCATGTCTTTGTGTACCTTCCAGCCACCTGGAAGCCACTTGAGGTGTACTTTTACAATAATGTCGTATAATCTTGGGATATTTTGGTTTACAATAATTCTATTTAAAATAATGAAATTGTTGAAGGGATATTATTTTGAAACCTCTCAGGAAATGAAACAGTAAAGGTAGAATGACCGGAAGTCACAGCTGACAGCGCTAATGCTAACTTGACAGCCGTGTTGCTTCTCTTTGTCAGAGGACCGACTTCCGTTTTCATGCATTAGTCCAGGTTTCTGGAATTTACTATCTCCTGACACTCTGGGCCGTGAGTTTCTTTGGTAAACAGGAGCAGGGGGTTCATCTTTTCCCCACAGAGCCCGATAAAGCTTCATAATTTCAACCTGACTTTAATTTTGAGCCCGTTATTTTCTTTCATCCTTGAAAAACGCGACTGTTTACCTAGCTAGCTGGCTACCATCAGCCAGCTGAGGTAAATCATCTAGCATGTTTCGGTTCTTGAATGACGTCGATGACGACCCCTTCATGATGTAAGTACTGACATTTGTCCCGTTTTATTTGATCCGCCTGGTCTCGGTGTGTTTCTTGAAACGAGCATCTCGGCACGGAAATGTGTATGTATTTTCCGGTGGCTTGGAGCAGGTACATTTCGTTACTGTAGCCAGCTCTCTGGGCCTGCAGAGGTCCACCATATTGGATAGACAATAACAAAAAAAAAAAAAAAAAAAAAAAGGAAAGCTGTCAAGCATTGATTCAAACCGCGTTATTAAAATGCCAAAGGATCACTGCAATAGCGTTGCAGCCTCTGTCGTGTTTTTGAAGCCACGTTAAAGCTGTTTTCATTTAAGTACGAGCTTTTTCCTTGTCTTTTCTGGCCTGGTTGAATTTTTATACAGGAGTGAAAGATGCGTGTCAAAGATGTCAGGCAAGTGTAGTAAAGAGGCCTTCAACACCATGCTGCTTATTTATCCTCCACACAAAGTAAATAAATTAAATCAACATATAGTGCGATCACACTTAAGATGGCTGTTTGAAGCAGCTCTGTGGATTTAGGTCGTTGGAGTGATACAAGTCATGTCTACATGAGGTTCTTGATGTTTCTCATGGCTTTGGTTGTCTTTCATGCTCCAGAATAAGCTTGGCTCATCATATGACACCCTGATGGTGACGCATAAAAGTTTGACTTTTAAGTGGCTTTCATTCATAAGAAATGTTATACAGTAAGTCTACGAACAAAAACCTTTGTCATATAAGAGCTGATTTCAATTTTGATCATTATATTTATAATGTCTAAATAAAGAGTAAATACATTTTTAGAACAATGCTCAGCTTTTCAATATTGAACTTGATGGCTTGCTGTGCAGACTGAGGTACAGGAGAGTACATCAAGAGTATCTCATGCTCAAATTAAAATAGATTGCTAATGTCTTGAGCTCATGACATTTTGAGACCTGAAACTTGGAAGTCCTTTATCCAGATAAAATGTGACATCCATCCATTTTTTTATTAAAAAAAAAAAAAAAAAAAAAAATGAAATGCCTTCTTTTGGGTATAATGTTCTGCTTTTCCGGATCTATGTGAGTGTTTATACAGCTACACTTTGTCGAATGAAAGGATAAAAAAGGACACAGGTATTTTTGATTTCTTGTAGGGATCCATTTGCAGCTCACAGGCAGCAGATGAGTCTGTTTGGACCATTTGGTATGGACCCTTTTGCCCTTGCTCCCCAGATGCAGCCTCATCGTGCACCACGTAGACAGGTAACATGCTGCTACATTGATGGATTGTTCACATTAGTTTAGTTGTTTGAATGTTTCACAGAGTTTTGATTTTACAGTCATTGCACTCTTTCTTTTAGGCTGGTCCGCTGGCCCCGTTTGGCATGATGGGAATGGTGAGTAGATATTTGACATTCTTGTATATCTGAACTACAGTCCTGTTTCTAAAGGTTTCTCTTATAATGGAGCTTACCAAAGGGGGGGGGGTGCTAATTAGCACAAATTGGGTGAGGGCAGGGCACACCTTGGACAGGTCACCAGTTCATCACAGGGTCAATATACAGAGACAAACAGCCACTCACACTCAGACCAACGGGCGATTCAGAGTCACCATTTAACCCAAACATGCTTGTCTTTGGACGGTGCGACGAAACCAGACTACCTGGAGGAAACCCAGGCAGGCACGGGGAGAACATACAAACTCTCCACAGAAAGGCCCCAGGCCCCGGGACCAAACCTGCAACCTTCTATTTTCGGGCAACAGCGCTAACCATAATGCCATAACCATATAAACCATAACTATAATATATATAATAATGTGATGCCGTTTGCATTCCACGTTTCAACAAATGAAAATTTAAAATCTATCTTTATTATTTTTCCAGGGTGGTGGATTCATGGATATGTTTGGCATGATGGGAGAAATGATGGGAAACATGGTGCGTGAGTCCTCTCAACCTACTTAAAATAAAGAAACTTATTTTCATTTAATGGAACCGCTATCTGAACAATTCTTTTTGTTTTACCTTCTTCTTTTTGGTTTTATTCCTTCTAGGAAAGAATGTCAGGTTCACCAAACTGTCAGACGTTTTCCTCTTCTACAGTGATCTCTTATTCCTCGTTGGACACAGGGACTCCTAATGTTTATCAGCAGACCAGTGAAACAAGAACAGGCCCTGGAGGGGTGAGAATAACTTCACTAGTTAATAGTTATCTGCAGTTGTTATGCTGTTGTTATTGTTATGCTTTATAGATACCTGATTAAATTCTGAATGACATGGGGTCTTCATGCTTAGTTACTTCAGGCATGACTGTGGCTTTTTGGCCTCATTAACACATTCAATGATCTATACTTGTAGTGACAATAAACACATCATGTACAGTGTAAACATCATAGTTGTCATACAAACATTTCAGCCTGAGTTCATCCGGAGTGCAGGGCATCCTGCTTGTTGTAGTAAACTGAGTTGCCTCTCACTTTTCACCTCAGATCCGTGAGACACGGCAGTCAGTGAGGGACAGCGAGAGTGGTTTTGAGCGTCTTGCCATTGGGCATCACATCGGGGATCGTGCACACATAATGGAGCGTTCACGAAATCGCCGCACGGGAGATCGTGAAGAACGGCAAGACTTCATTAATCTTGATGAGAGTGAGTCATTGGGGTGGAAAAGTTGATTTATGAGTTAAGATGTTAGTCTTTGCTAAAGTTGCATTATCAAATAGAATTAAACTCCAAGAAAATACAAGAAATCCTCCTGCATTTAAGAAACAAAAATAATGTTATTTATTAAAAGGTTAGCATTGCCACAACCACACAGGATATGCTTTATGGGTTACTAAGCATCTTCCATTCTGCTAGGTGAGGCTGCAGCGTTTGATGAGGAGTGGAGGAGGGAGGCAGGAAGGTATGCTCCCCCAAATGCCCGAGGGTTGGACTATGGCCGAGATCGACGAGGGGGAGGCCAGCAGCTGGCTCTGACTGCCCCTCCTAGCTCAACGCCCCCACCAGGTCATCGGCACGAATCCCCCAGACACCGTCAGCCCCACACCCGTCCCCGTTACGACTGGTGAGAAGGTAACAAAGGTAAGAAAAGCATTATTGAGCAAGTGGAGGTATCACATATATTTTGCTGTTATATGCAAGATACTATAGATTCTATGGCATGCAAGCACCAGAAATAATACCAAGGTTTCCTTTATAACAGTGCATTTGCAGAGTTATTGCTCCTTACATCTTGTGAGACGGCTCCAATAAACTGTGTCCCATTGAAAAGCATCAGTGCTAAATTATTTGACAAATCCATGGTGCATAATCACATTACAATGTAACTATGCCAATATACCACTCATCATTTCATGTCATCCATCCGACTTTAATCCAGCGTTCTGAAAGAGTCTCATTATGTGAAATTCTCCATAATATTTGACTTTGTCACCAAATTTCTAAAGTAAAGTTCCATGCAGAATGACCATTTTGGACAACCATAACGACCTGAGAAAAATTCTTTATTGATTGTATTTGCCTTTTTGCGATTTGTCTGTTGTTGTAATAATCAACTCTGTGGCTTTGGTTGGCTGTGCCTGCAGGTGTCACACATGAGGCAACCAGATGGAAGGAGGTGAGGGAAGATTTTCCCCAATGCTGTGAACCACGCTGAAGACGGACGTTGATGATTGCCACAACTGCCTGTCGTAAACGTTTGATATGACTGGACTGTCTATACATAAAGAACCACAACATGTCCGAACATATACACACAAAAAAACCCCCATCATTGATAGTTACATTTACAGTTCAACTTATACTGTTACAAAGACACACATACACACAAAGTGAAACCCTTGCGTAAACATGGGTATAACTCCACTCACTTTATATATACTCATTCTCAGAACTTGATGTGTTTTTGCCCACTGCACTAAAATTCTACAGTATATAGTACATCTGCTGTACAGTCCAATTTATGTTTGTGAAGACACTAGTGTGTCGGTGAATTGAATTGTATACTGTTAACTAATTAATCTAACTGAATAAAAATTCATTAAACATTGTTAGATAATTGCAAAATGTGTTTCTGATGTGCTTATGTTTTCATGCTATATATACGAGTGAGGCAACAGTTTTATAGCCTTTTATACTCTGTAAATCTCTGTTTCCTCTTCAGGCCTTGCTCCATCATGCAATGTATTGACAGTTGACAGTTCTTTGAATGTGTAAATCTGTGATTATGTGGTTGTGATTCCACTGACAACTCAGCAATGCAGACCCCCGAACACTGTATATGTATTTGTACATTGCCTTTTCTCAGTGCCTGCATGTCTGCAGGTCATGTGACTTCCAGATGAAGCACAAAAGTGGAGCCAATGAGACAAATAGCTCTCCTAGCAGGCTTCCCGTCTGCCTGCCTTCTTGTGTGCTCGCTGTATCTTTAATTACATCCACGACTATTTTTAAATTCACCCCCCTTCTCCCTCCCAGTACGTACTGTTCCTTTCACCTGTCTACCTGTCTTCTTGTCTCCTTTAATCCCCGTCATTAGATCTCTGAAGTTCCCAGACGAGGCGGCTTGTTTTGTGTACCTGTCTTTACTCATCCTTTCTTTGTTTTGATATCTCCTGCTTGTCATCTGCATCTTAGATGTATGGATGTTTGTTTCTCTTTCAACAACAAACCCCTAGTTTTCAGTCATGTAACAGCGCTGCCTGACTTTGCGTGGAACTACAAATTACCTCTACATGTTAGCAATTTGCTGCAACAATATTTGCTCACATGTCAAGATTGCTACTGTAGTTAGACAGCAGATGAGCATATGTTGACACAGTATGCAGAATCACACAAATGAAAGGGCCGGTAGGGAGTCAGAGGATGAGGTTGAGTACGTAGGTTGAAACTGAAAAAGGTTACTGTGCAACCAAAACAGACATTGCTCTGCAGATTGCCTCTCTTCCTAAAAGGAAAATAAGCGAATGCAACCCTTGCTATTCTGCTCTGTTGCACTTGCCTCATTATTTCCCATTTTTTGGTATCCTCCCCTCCTCTCTGCATCATCTAGTGACTGACACACTTCCCCTCCCCCCTGTATGTCGTACGTTTTCCCTCCTTCCCCTCCCACCTTCCCCGTCCTCCTCTCCTCATTCGCCCACATTCGCTCACTTTCCCGACTAGGCTTCCAACACTGCAGGTAATGTTTAAAAAGATTGATCTATTTCTTTATTCCCTTCATCATCCCATCCCCTGCTCCTCCTCTACCTCTTCCTCTCCCCTCTCATCTCGCTGTAGTCTCTTTACTCTCCATCTCTCCTCTCCATTAGTCGATGTTCTCAGTCTGACTGAAAGAGCAAAGACATTGAACTGGTATTTGGTCCAGAACAGTTCGACTTTACAAATGTAAATAGGTATGCATCATTAGCTTTGGATTTATTTTTCCTTCTCTGGGTCGGGGTGTGGACGTTTGTGCCAGCATGTTGCCAGGGAGCATCTTTTCCAGAGCTTTCTATCCTTAAAGCTGCGTCATTATCATCACAGTATGTGTGCAAGTGAAGGAAGAGAGTGTGGAGTCTTTATGACTAATGTGAAATTGAAACACTAAAGCACTGGTGTTGGCTGTAATGAAATGTATTTCTGACATGACCTTTTTATGTTAAGGTTCAAACGCATCTGTCTTCATACTGCTTTTTTAATTATTATTTATTAGTGCATGCATATACTTTTTGTACACATAATTGCATACATCAGATTCTCGTTCTTGCAATGTGAAATGCAGAATAGATTAATAAGCCTTTTTTTTTTTTTTTTATAAACAGGATGTCGATAGTCAATATTGTTGCCAGGGAGATCCTGGACTCCAGAGGAAACCCCACTGTGGAAGTGGATCTGCATACAGACAAAGGTAAAAAAAAGAATGTATTAAAAGCATCAATCACGTTCCTCTCTTCCTCTTCAGCTCTTCATAGTTTTGAACATTGTCTAATGTAACTAACTAACTTTAACTCTGTACCTGTCCCTCCATCTGTCTTCCAGGTCTGTTCAGAGCTGCCGTGCCCAGTGGTGCGTCCACTGGGATCTACGAGGCTCTGGAGCTCCGAGATGGAGACAAGACTCGCTACAAGGGAAAAGGTGACGACCATCTGTGTTGTCTTTTGCCTTCTCTTTTTTAATTTTGTGACATGAAAGTGGGTTGACTGACAGTCCATGCATACTGCATTTCCCTATTTCCTGCTGTCTCAGGTGTAACCAAGGCTGTAGGTCACATTAATGACACCCTTGGGCCTGCCCTTGTCCAGTCGGTGAGTATGAGAGTAAAACCAGTTCAAATCTAGGAGCAAAGTGGAATAAGATGCACCTGATATTAAGGATCAAATCTGGATAATTTGTCGCAGGGAATCAGTGTGTTGGAGCAGGACAAACTGGACAACGTGATGATAGAAATGGACGGCACTGACAACAAATGTAAGGCTGATTCACAGTGTTGCCATGTATATGGCATGACATATTTCCGCTCTAGTGACCACATAGTGCATCCATGTGCTGTGTGACGTTGTGTATGTTTCCTCCAGCTAAGTTTGGGGCCAATTCAATTCTGGGAGTATCACTCGCCATATGCAAAGCTGGTGCAGCAGAGAAAGGTGTCCCTTTGTACCGCCACATTGCTGATCTTGCAGGAAATGGAGAGCTGGTCCTACCAGTCCCTGTGAGTCATGTATTATGTATTGCTTACATTGAGCTCTAAGTTAAATCTTCCACATATAAAACCCCATATATTTTGTCCGGTCCTATCTGCTCCACATTCAGGCATTTAATGTGATCAATGGGGGCTCCCATGCTGGTAACAGGCTGGCCATGCAGGAGTTCATGGTACTTCCTGTTGGGGCGGAGTCTTTCCGTGATGCTTTGCGTATGGGGGCTGAGCTGTACCAGACATTGAGAGGTGTCATCAAGGAGAAGTATGGTCAGGATGCTACAAATGTGGGTGACGAGGGAGGGTTCGCCCCGAACATACAAGAGAACAGTGAAGGTAAGCGTAACAGTGGAGTGAATGTATTATAATTTCACAGTCTGAGTTTTAATCGCACTTATTCCCGCATGTGTTCATCAGCCCTGGAGCTGATAAAGACAGCCATAGAGAAGGCGGGCTTCACGGACAAAGTGTTAATAGGGATGGACGTTGCTGCTTCAGAGTTTTTCATTGAGGGCAAGTATGACCTGGACTTCAAGTCTCCACCCAACGCTGCCCGCAACATCAGTGCTGAGGAGCTTGCCGACATCTACCAGGGCTTCATTAACTCTTATCCAGGTGTGTAATGTGATCGGTGTCTGTGTGCATGGCATGGGTTGCATATATGCCAAAAATGCTTAGTTTTTGTTACCTGGACAACATGATGTCAGAAACTCCAGTAGCTGGAGTTTATTGAGTTACCCAGATGATTTGGCCTCAGGTTTTAAAGAAAAACGGTGCCTGTGTTGATAGCAGCTATCATTTAACTGACACGGAGGCCTATTTTTAAAAATATTTCTACAGTTGTCATACTTGCTTCATCACCTCCTACATTGGTGAAGAGCTGGTGAGATAGGGAAAAAAAAAGAATGCTTGAGATCTCCACTGCCTGATTGCTCCTCCTGACACTTGGGTCTGTTTAAGAGGTTTTAATTATGCGGTACAGTGCACATTTGGCAAACAGGGGCCTACTCTGATGTGGCTCTTTACCCTGTCAATGGTGTGGTTCCTGCTTGTTTTTACAAGTGTGTGTGTATGTCTGTGTAATGTGAGTTCATTTAAATACATTACTCCAATTAGTACCTTTATTAGAGATGTCACTTTAGGTGCTTAAGTCTTATTGACTTAGTAAGCTGAGCAATTGGAGAAAATTTAGGGGGTTCTTGAAAAAAAAAAAAAAAAGTCAATTTGTCCGTGGATGTTTAAAAATGATCTTAACTGTGTCCTTTTCTTTTAGTCGTATCTATTGAAGATCCTTTCGACCAGGATGACTGGCCTGCTTGGTCACAGTTCACAGCCTCAGTGGGCATCCAGGTAAATTATAACATAATGTGGATTAGTTCAGTTGGTCCTTAAAGAGGCAGCAGTTGAGCAGAGGATTGCCCTTCCATCCTTGAAAATGGTCCAAATTGTTCAAATCCAATTTGAGGTATCCTGACCAGTTGTTCAGATCAGTACAGCTTTATACTGCTTGATTGAGATTATTAAATAAATTTCATCTTGACTTCATTGTATGGACAGAAATTATATAAATGATTAAAATGATTCAGGGATATGTCTACGGTGGGCTGGGGTGCGGATAAGCCTTGCCCACCCAAATGGACCATCTGTCCATCCAATGAAAGCTCACAGTTATTGCTATTTGTAAGATGGTTCAGTTCCTTTTTGTAAAAAAAAAAAAAAAAATCCAATCAATCTCTTCTGTGACTGTGTTGTATTCATTTGCAGGTGGTTGGAGATGATCTGACGGTTACTAACCCGCGCAGGATACAACGAGCTGTGGAGGACAAAGCCTGCAACTGCCTGCTGCTTAAAGTCAACCAGATTGGCTCTGTCACTGAAGCCATTAAAGCGTGCGTTGATTTTGCATGTTGCACATTAAAGATAGTGCCTTGATTTGTCATACTGTTGATATGATGCACCTGCTTCATCACCTGTCAGGTGTAAACTGGCCCAGGAGAACAGCTGGGGTGTGATGGTGAGCCACCGCTCAGGAGAAACAGAGGACACTTTTATAGCTGATCTGGTGGTTGGTCTCTGCACTGGACAGGTAACACACATGCTCACTCAGAAACACGCAACACTAGCGCATTTCTATGCCTTTGCACCTTACATAAATTGACATAGAATTGAATTGAATTTTTGATGTCCAAAAGAATAAGTTCATTAACTGTCTTGAAATGACTAAAGTTCAGTTATCAGAAATTTGCAGGCAAACTAATTTTGGTCTGGTTCCAGTTAACAAGACTTCCTACAGACTAGGGGCAGTAACCATTGTTTAATCTGCCGTCCAAATGCCATTTAATATAAAGCTGTTTCTGTATTCTTTTGTGATTCGTGATATTCTTTGTGCAGATCAAGACCGGAGCTCCGTGTCGCTCAGAACGTCTGGCGAAATACAACCAGCTTATGAGGTTAGACCTTTTATTCTACCTGTGTGTTTATACATATAGAAAAGCTTATCTTATCCATTTCGTTCTTCATGCTGCTACTATCATACTTCACGCACTCTCTATCTCTTTTCTTTGTTGTTCATTACCTCTTGTCTCAGAATCGAGGAAGAGTTGGGTGACCAGGCACGCTATGCTGGCCACAACTTTCGTAACCCCACTGCAGTTTGAGTGCTGCTGTTTGAGGTAGTGACACACAAGGAATCAGAATCGTTTCCAACCATGTTTTATTTCTTTCATAGATAGAGTAATGAGATATGGACTCATCTGGTTCGACAAACCTCTGAACACACTAAAACCAATTTGTTTTCAACTAACTAAAATACATAGATAATGCAGTGTAGTTAAATTATATTGACTTGACGCTTCAGCAAGTAATTGACTTTATTGACCACAGCCAGTTGCAGCAATTGCTGGTGGAAAGAAATGCTGTGCTCTTACTTCCCTTATTACGCTTGTGAGATTGTTTCTGTCTCCTGATCTCTCTGTCTCACTGCAACTTACTGCAGAAACGTTTTGATCTTCTGTGAACTGTTGTTTCCTCTTCCTCCTCCTGTACCTTGTGTAGTTTCTGTGCACACAAAGAAGCTTGCTACAAAGTTTTGGCTGTTACTTCGTCAGTCTAAGGTTAAACTCAATAAAGACGTGTCACCTAAAACCAAAGCTCTCCGTGCATTTATCCCTTCTCTTGTTCGCGTAAAATTATAACTGAATTAAATGTGGATGGGAAGCTTGAAAGCACTTATGCAGAGCAGGATTGTGCAGTTTTCTCTGAAAAGAAGAAACACTCAGGTGTTTTGCAGCTGCGGCTGCACGCTGTTGAAGTCTCTCTTGCAGTTACAATAATGCACTTATATTATCCTACAGTATTTATAGTGATTACTTACTGCACAACGTTCACCCTCAATGGTAATTAACAAATCCCTTAGGATTTATGGAAGAATCTAACAAGAATTCAGCACATAACCTGAGGAGGAACTTGGCACAATGGATTTGAAAAATTAATAAATTTTGCAAAACTTTACATTTGAAGTATACAAAAGAATAGCAATCGCGCAAGGCTATTCCACATATGTAGCACCAAATATGATTTTTTTTATGGTTTACAAATGGATGTAACACACGATCTGTCCATATTATCAGTAAGACACAACCTAAAACATCTACTCTACAACAGTTGTCAAACACAAAGCACCTTCCTTGATATTACTGACTCAGTACAGCCACAGGTCATCATTATGAATTCATTACATTCAATAAACAATCTTAATCCTTAACGGGACTTTCAGGAATCTAAGGATTTTTATTTCTCACATGTATGCATCACAAAGAAAGATATCACAAGACCAAAAAACGTCACAAAACATAATATTTCAAGTTAAAATAAAACAAGGTTAGACAGAGTCCAATGAGGAAAAGACATGAACATGAATACATTCATATAATCTTTAATAAAATCAGTTCTTATGATTCTTGCATTGGAAAAAGAAATAGGGAAATCAGTGAGTCGGTATTTGAAATTGCTCGTTCTTCCATTGGTGCTGTTGTCCCACGCGGCCGCTGTGGCTTCGCCGCAGCCTCCGGCCGCACGCGCTCGTAGTCTTACGCCGACCGCGCAGCAGAGGGAGCGCGAGCGCGACGCGGAGGGCTCGGGGAAGTTCCTGTCGGCGCTCGAGCTGCTGCTGCCGCCGGCGGTGGTGAGGATGACGACAATGAAGGACGGCTGGGCGGCGCAGGCGCACGGGGCACTGTCTCCGGTCGGGTTTCCATGGTAACCACACAATAGGAGACGGGACAGGGGCTGCGTGAAGGGGAGGGAGAGAGAGAGAGAGAGAGAGACATAGGAGCAGAGGGGAGGAGGAGGAGGTCTGCAGAGCCGCTTGACTGGACACACCGCTGCAAGCTTTCCCCCGTCAGACAGACAGACAGACAGACAGGCAGACACACAGACACACACATGAAAAAACAGAGGCCCAGCTTTCTTTGTTCATCTGTTTGATTGTTGAGTTTTTCCCAATGAGTTGAGCTTTCTTTGTTAGGCCGCTGACTCTGACATTAAAACGCTCTCCTGACTAAAAAAAATAAACAGCACTGTGCTTTCTCTTCAGTCCACATTCATACCGGCCCGTGTTGCGGTCTTCAAGAACAAAGACCCGTTGGACATTTCTGTCTGTGCGGGGTTCATCGCGAGATTAGGCCGAGCAGCCAGTCATTCGGGCAGGAGCGGAGCCTTCCCATACAGTAAAGGTGACTCTGGAGGGAGCAGAGAGACCCTCCCTCCTGGTCCCCTCCCTCCCTCCTCAGAGTTTTGGCCCTCTCTCCGCACCTCGCTTCCTCCTCCTCCTCCTCCTCCTCCTCCTCCCTCTCTCTCTCTCTCGCTCTCTCTCTCTCTCTCCTTATGCAAATCACGCCCTCTTCTCTCTCTCTTTCTCTCACCCGACGTGCATCCCTCTCTCCGGCTCACCCCTCCGCCAAAATTGTGACTGTAAGACCGAAGAGGGGTGAAAAAAAAAGTGCAAGTCGTCTTAGAGGAGGAGGGGGAGTAGGTAGGGTGGGAAAGGGGGGTGGGAAAGGGGGGCAAAAAAAAAAAAGAAAAAGAAAAAGAGGGGGGGCGAAAGGGGGTGGGGAAGAGGCGAGGGTACGCATCAATTTGTACAGTCTTCAGTTGGCACCCCTGTTTTTTTTTCCCCTGCAACGAATAGAAAGAGATTTCTTCTGCATTATTGTTATGATCGGAGCCCGATGCAATATGAGCCAGCAGCAGCCTGTGTTGACAGACGCCTGGGCTCTGAGGTGTGCGTGTCAGCGCGCAACATAAAACGACAAAACAGGGGGACAGAAAGGAAAGGGAGAGTGAGAGTGGGAGCACGCATCGCTGGATATCATAGGTAAGGAAAAGGAGAAAAAAACATGGATGTTTATACTCTGCATTTGGACTTATTCCTGCTGGCCACGTTTTTTGCTCTCCCTCCCATTTTTTTTTCTTTCCTTTGTGCCTTAATTATCATCACGCTCCCGAGATATAGGGGAAAAATTACGTCCCGGTGAATTAATGCGAATTAATGCGAGTGCACGACACGCACCCACATTCCAGCGAGGAGAGGAGAGGAGAGGAGAGGAGAGGGGAAAGAGAGAGCCGGTGCGAAATGCCATGATTCGCCATTCCGTGTCATCTTTTCTTTTAAGATGTGCAACGTCTGGAGAGAGAGGGAGAGAGAGCACCACACAGGCATCCATTCTGATTGCGAACATGTATGTGCTGCTCAGCACGGCTCCCTCCGTCGTATACGTGCACAGTGATCCGCCGTGGCAGGACCCGCACCGGGCTGTGCAGCAGAGCTTCGGCCGGTCTCCTCCTCTGCATGTGTATCAATAACAATTCTCAGGAAGAAAGAAGAAGAGTCGTTGCGGTGCCCGCTTGCTGGTGATGTAAGCAGAGCAACTGCATGCTGCTGCTTTGCATCACATGCAGTGGGCAATTTGTTGATAATGCATATGCTGTGCGCGTGTCCACGTGAGTGTGTGTGTGTGTGTGTGTGTGTGTTTGTGTGAGGGCTAATGATAATGCTGATGTGTATTAGCGCTGTGTTTGTGCCCCAATTGTTTACTGGCCGTGGCCAGGAACCTGTCAGTGGACCACAGACCGGCCAGTGGATGCCACCTGTAACTGAGATGCATTGTCGATAAAGAAACGCGTGTTTCCACTCCTGTGTGATAAACTTAGTCATCTCTATGCTAATTAGGGTGACTGTACATACACTGCATTGCCTGCAAATATAGGTGCCACTGTATTGTGCATATGAGGTATGTGCAGTGATTGTGACTGATATATTTTACTCTTAAGACTGAATCAGTCACTTCAGCATGCAATAATAATTCATGCATAGCCATGTGTAGTGGAGCAGCGACAGGATTTACAGGAGCTTACTTGCTTAATCAACTCACACATATACACATATTTGGTGGCTACACAGCAGAGTGTGCACTTAGATTAGTCGTGCTAACTGTTCAGCCAAATATATCTCCTTTTTCCTCTCATGCAGCGGTGTGCACTATTTATATCCTCATTCAATATACATGAGACATTTTTTCATCATAGCAGTACATGAATGAATGGATCAGACAAGGCCTCGCAAAGTAGTCCACCTATGTTGTCAGGCACACCCAGATGGATAAAGGATCTTGACATTGTGCATTCCCTTAATGGCTGCCTGCTTGGTTGGATAAATAAGCACAATTCTGCTGGCCATAACCAGGTCATGTGGGTTAACCACAAGTGGCTGTGGGTTTGCGTTGTTGTGGTGAAGGTGGAAGAGGGGGAGGGGGGGTGTGGCCCCAAATTCCCAAGATGTTGGCTGGAGTTGTCTTGTCTCCTGCAGGCTGCCATCCAAAATGCAATGTACCAGCCTGCACCTTTTTCTGGCCCGCATCTGTTATCTGGGTTTCAGTGTGATAGCTCCCATTTATACTCGACCCCAACCGGTGCATTCTGTCAGCGTGAGCGGGTTAAACTATTGTGCCTGTACGTTTTGGCTGGTGTGGTGAAAGCAGACAGCAGAAGGAGACAGCTTTGAGCACAGTGAAAAGCAGTTGTTCTGATACAGTGCGAAGCATGCTGGGAATTTAAATGTTGTAACTGAGCTTTTTCTCTTGTAAACTCAGATGTTTTCACAATGTCACAAATTCCACCTTCCACAGATAGCAAGAAAAACTGTTTGTTACTGCATCTGCACATCGACTAATGTTCTTTTTTGTTGTTCTGTCTGTGGGATTTCTATATAGAAAAAGACTGAAAATACCTTCTTTGTTTATGCTTCTTTGCAGGTTTGGTAGCTCTCATGGTGTAACACGCAGCCCCAGAAAGCAACACAAACCAGTTTAGTCCCTGCAATGGCTTGTGTTGTAAAATGGAATTTATAAAGAAGAAATAATGAAAACACGGACACACAAAGAATCGGTATGAGCAAGGTCTATGTTTTGTTTTTTGTTTTGTTGTATTTTTTGACATAATGGGAAGGGATTCTGTACCTGCCTAATTCTTGTGTGTGTTACATTTGGCAGTGTGTCTGTATTGTAATTAGTTCAGCATGTGATACGATTTCAAAACAGCCAAAGTGCTTCAGACGTAAATTATTCATTTTGGTTGTGAGATGCAGCAATGTGGTCTAAAAAAAGGAGATTCCATGTTTATACTTTATTCTTTTCTCTGCTGACAATTTGTCCCTCCCCTCCGTGTCCTGCCTTCCCTCTGTTATGCCCTGTTCCTCTTTTCACCTCCTTCTCCCCTCCTCTCCCTTTTATTTCCTACTTGTTGTTGCCCTTGCTACATTCCACCTTCAACTGCACCAACTTGACTTTCCTTTGGCTTTTATTAACTCTATCTGCTCTACAATCACTGCATTGCCTCATTTCTCTCTGCATATCCTCCAACTGTACTGTGTTTTTAACATTCAATGCTTTCCCCTTCCATCCACATTCTCCTCTTTTGATGGACTTTGGGCTTTGCAGATGCCCATGCGCAGTGGGCGACGGCGCGGGGCAAGTGAGGAAAGAAGGGGTAGACGCCCACATCCCAGTCCCACTCGCCCTGAACGTAACGACCGACAACCGGTTAGACTCCACTTCTTTTGTCCCTCATTTTATCCTGTAATTGTTTTCGCCATAAGTTTGTGTGCATGCGAGTAAGAGAATTATTATCAATAAAGACCTCTCTGTGATTTGAATTGTGTGTATGAATGTGTGCTGTCGGTGAATGAGTCATCAGTGTGATTGCCATAGACCCTTGCAGTGTCAGTGTTGCTGAAACGTGTGTTTTATAGTTCGCCATTTTAAATATCTTTGATGTTTCATGTTTGACATTGATGTTTTGCATGTGTGCACAGAAATGTGGCTTTGTTCTAAAAACAGAAGGAGGCCTATTACTGATTCAAAAGCATCTCCACAGAATTTTAAGTCTTGTCTTGTTTTAGCAAAGAGGTGCTGTTGAGGAATTGGCTGGAAATCGCTTCAGTCGCAGATCACAAGGGCATGATTCATCAGAGAGTGAGGGGGAGGAACTTGTGTCTCCTCCAAAGAGGCAGAAAGTTCAGGTTTGTGTTACATTTCATCAACCTGTTATGTAAAGACCAATTATAAAGCTTTGATTCAGCTAAACCATTCAGAAGGCTTTGTCATGTCTATAACCCTTGAAGAGATGCAGTTTGGTTTCATATTTATATGTGTGTACGAATATTCACAAGCAGGTCGAATACATTCTTAAAATCGAGATTTGTGCTTCACCCACCTCAAATGATCTTTTCTTGTCAGGATTCAGTCTCTACCCCAAACCCTCCAACATCAACACACTCAACTGACAGCTCGGCTCCTTCCACTGTCCCACCTCCAACCTCAGTTGCTAGCCAATCCCGTGAAAGTGACAACGAAGATGGCCAATCCCAGGGCAGCAGGAGTTCAGTTGTAGGAAGCCTGGCCAATAGCAGCAGCAGTTTGAGCAGTGGGCGGGACATAGACCAGGACAATCGCTCTTCATCCCCAAGTCTCTCTGCTTCCCCACTGGGTAGCCTGGACTCTGATTCCGATGGCCCTGTTTCACCAAAGCAAGGGGAGAGAGAACGGGAGAAAGGCAAGGAAGGGGGAGCGGCGAAGGTGGCAGGAGAAGATAGGCGATCACTCCGAGAAGGGAGAGGGGAAGATTCCTGTGGGGACGGAGAAAAGCGAGATGGGGATGCACGAATAGAAGACTGTCCTTCTCTTAAGGCCCCCTCCACTCCATGCTCTTCCTCTGGTATGACTCCCTCACTCCGCGGAGCAGGGGATTCATCAAATGACAGCAATAGTGGGAGGAAGTCATATTTCTCCCTGGACTCCAAATTGATGTGTAAAGTTGAGTATGGTGGACCGACGGGCGTCGATGGTACACTTAGTGGCAGCAGAATGAATTCCAAAGCCAGCACACAGTGTGTGACCAAGACAACTATCTCTGGAGGAGATTTTTCCCATAACAGCCCAAACCTTCCCCACTCCTTGCCCCCTCCACTCCCTCCCCCACCTGCCCTGAAACCCTTAGAGCTCGCAGGACAAAACCTGCCTGCTGAGGTTAAGACAGAAAGAGACAAAATAGAAAAAGCAGATAAACTCCTGGACAAGGCGCAGTCTGCCCCTCCCTCCCTGCTGCCACAAACTGGCCCCCAACCGCAGTCCCAGCCTCAGACCCAGACTTCCACCCACCCTCACCACTACAGCTCCACCAGCTGGCAGGGTGGCACAGCGACTGGTTGCCAAGGGAGCTGGGGCTACACCCGTTACCCTGGCAACCACCACCCACACCAGCCACAGCACCAGCCCCCGGTGCAGCAGCAGCAACTTCCCTCCGTTTACAACCCTCCGTCCTCTCGCCACTCCTCCTCCCACCCCTCTTACCTCCCCCATCCTCACCCTCACCCCCACAGGGAGTACCTTCCCAGGTATGCCGGAGGGGGAGGGGACAGAGAGAGGGGGGCTGCAGGAGAGAGGGAGAGGGGAGTGAGGGGGGAGTGTGGGGGGAGGGAGATCAACAGGGAGTTCTCTGCTCCTATTGGCAACAGCAGCAACAATAGTAGTGGGGGCAATAGTAATAGTGCTTGTGGTGGGATGGGTGGGCCCAACAACATCCAAGGAAGGGAGTTTGGAGGTTTGCCGGTGGGCCAGAACCGGTCTGAGTTCCAAGGTGGTTCTGGGAGAGATGGGCCGAACTTGGGTCCTGAAAGAAGAGACTTTGGCCCTGCATTCAGAGACAGAGAGCGAGAGAGGGAAAGAGAACGTGAAGGAGGGAGGGAGTTTCCTCTGCAAAACCAAAATCAGAGTAGAGACTTTGGCCCCAATGGACCAGGAGGGGGGCATCCTAGAGACAAAGATGGGGGCAGATGGGGGGAGTTTGGGGGCCAGACAAGAGAGGTTGTAGGCAACAGTAACCCAAACAATAGCTCCATCCCCCAGGGAAACCCTCCAAGTTCAACCAGTGGGCTACCTGTCACCCCCATCTTGAACCGAGACCCACCTGCGTCACCCCAGAACAACCACAGCCACCCCTCTCACTCCTCCCTGCCTCCACACCCCCACCCCCATACCCAAAACTCATCCAACCGAGACTTTCCTCCTCCCATTGACCAGGCACAGACCTCCTCCTCCGGAACCGACCATTTTCACAGAGAGTATCCTTCCACTGGAGGAAAAGACTTTCCAGCAGGCGCACCTCCTTCCACTGGCACAAATCGAGAGTACCTCAGCTCTCCCAGTGTAACTCCAAACCTGGGGCGAGAGTATTCAGGACCTGGGGGAACCCAACACCCCCACCCATCTCACCCTCACTACCAGTCTGCACCCAGAGACAGAGACAGGGACTCAAACCTACGAGAGTCTGCTTTGTACCAAAACCGTGCTGGTCAAAACCAACCTCCTGCACTCTCTCCTTCCTCCTCTTCCAGCCATCACGTACACCCTCCAAATCCTCCATACCCTCCACCACCATCTCAGCCCGGTTTAGCTACACCTCAAACATCCCATGCCCAACCCCCAACTTCAGGTATGACCGCCAGTGTACGTCCCCCACACTACCAGTCCTCTGCCCAAACTCCTCCAACACCCCTATCTCCCTTACCCAGCCCGTCCACCAATCCGATGGGAGGCTTCTCATCTTTTCCGCCTGGCTCGTCTTCTGCACCCAACATGCCACTTCCTGGACCGGGAGTATCATCCAGCTGTTCACCGGGATGTCGCCCCTCCCCTTTCCATGGTACTTTGAACAGCCACCCTTCATTCAGTGGAACGTACCACTCAAATGGAAATAGTGGAAGTAATATGACCAACAGCAATAGCAACAATAGTGCACCCAATAGCAGTAATACCAACCCGCAGACACTCTCACCTCAAAATGTGTCAAAAGGACCTCCACCTCTTAGTAACTCTGCCAACAACAACATCCCCATCCCTGCCACCAGCTCTTCACTCCCTGGTGGAGATGGGCATGCAGATTCAGGCCCACCTCCCACACCAGTCATCAAGGAAGAACCAGTCGAAGACAGAGAAGAGAGCGAAAGCCCACCACCATTGTTAAGAAGTCCCTCTCCTGAACCCAAACCTGTAGACATTCCCATCCATGCCAGCCAGTCAGCACGGTAAAGTAAAAAAAAAAAAAACAAAACACTGAGAAATTACTCTGTCTGTATCACTTTGTTCTGTTCCTCTCTATGAGAGCAGACATGATTACCAGTAATGATCATTTTTATGATGGCGATACAGACTCCTGATGGCTGCAATAATGACGCGTCCTGTGTTTCTAGGTTTCACAAGGTCCTTGACCGTGGCAGCGGCAACTCCTGTGCCCGCAGTGATGTCCTCTTTGTCCCGTTGGACGGCTCCAAACTGTGGAAGAAGAGGAATGAGATGATCGAGCGGGCCCGGAGGGAGGTGGAGCAGCGGGCCAGAGACTTAAGGGAAAAAGAGAGGGAAAGAGAGAGAGAGCGTGAGCGTGAGAGGGAACTGGATCGACATCTACAGGTGTGCACACATCGAGCGTGATAATTACAAAGTGTGTCAGATTTGGTGGATTTAATTTAGTTTATAGTCATCACTTTAATGGAAGGGGGGGGCAGAGCGGGACAGATGTGATTTACTGTCTCCTCCTGTTTTCTCTGCAGCAGCAGAAGGATGTCGGTGCCACTGGAGGGGGCCGCCAGGGTTCCTCACTCTTCTTTCCCTCCTCATCTTCTATCATCCTTGACCCTTCATCTTCCTCCTCTTCTTCCTCAGGCAACCCTGTTTCCCACCCTCCCCCTCACCCCCAGCACCATCACTCACATCCGCATGCTCACCTTCCTCCAACGCACCATCTCCACCCCAGCCTCTCTCATTCGATCCCCCACTCCCTCCTCCTGCCATCCATGGGTGGGGCATCAGCAGTGGTTGGAGGGCCACAGGGGGCCCTAGGAATAGGTTTAGGAGGGCCTTACCTGGGCCCGGACACCCCTGCACTGAGAACCCTGAGCGAGTATGCTCGCCCTCATGCAATGTCTCCTCTTGGGGCAGCAAGTCGCGCCCAGGCGCACCACCCACAGGTTCACCATGGCCACCCCCATGTCCATCCATCGTTCTTCCTTCCTCAATTCCAAAATCATGCTTTAGGCCACCCGCACCACCTGCCTACTGATGCAGCTACAGCAGCAGCCATCTTGGGCTTTTTGTATGGTGGTAGCCTTGAAGGTGGTCCAGGTGTTGGCAGTCACCCTGGAGTGCCAGGGGGTCCAATGCCTGGAGGGATTGGGGGTGCAGGGTTAGGAGGAGTTGGCTTTCCTCACGCAGTGGCTGCACATCGAGAACGAATGAAGCCAGGATTTGAATTTAAGAGTGATGAGCGAGTTTACCCCCCAGGATCCATACCTGACCCTGCAGCTCTCGCGCTGGCTCACTCGCATTCACATGCCCATGCCCATGCCCATGCCAATGCCCATGCACATGCTCATTCCTTGTTGCTAGGAGGAGGTGCAGGGGGGGCCAATGATGTGTCACTCTATGGCACTCCTCCACCCCCAGCTCCCCCCGGCCCTCCGCACCTCCAGAACCCAACCCTAGCTCCAGTAACTCGGCCACCCAACCCTCCTGCACCACAGTCCCTGTCAAATCCCCCCCCTTCATCTCTCCTCCCACCTTCACTTACCTCTCACCCTTCATCTGCACCACCTGCAGCCCCAACAGCCCCCACAGCCCCTGCAGCTCCACCCCCAGCTCCTCCTCCACCTGCACCGCCAACTTCCAACGCCGCCTCACTTCATCACCCAGTCCCCCATTCTTCTTTTCCAAGCTCCCTCTCCTCTCATCTGCCACCAGCCCCAGCTCCTGCTGCTCCCCCAGAGGCCTACCCCACTCCCACTCGCTCTCCCGCTTCCTATGAGCGAGACAGGAGTGGGGAAAGAGAGCGCGAGAGGGAAAGAGACAGAGCAGCTTTGCCTGCATTTGGGGACAGAGAGAGAGAACGAGAGAGGGAGAGAGAAAGGGGAGGAAGTGGTGGAGGAAGCGGAGGAGGAGGAGGGGGAAGTGGAGGAGGAACAAGTGGAGGAGGTGGAGGAGAGAATCTGGGACGTCTTCAGATGCTAAATGTGACGCCTCATCATCACCAGCATTCACACATCCACTCACATCTCCACCTGCACCAGCAAGACACAGGTACCCACTGCTACTAACAATGCTGTGACTGTCACTATCAGCTGTCTTGGGATTACACAGATGTGCTACTCTGAAAACATTATGTAGCCGTAATTATTTCAAGGAAGCAGGATTTTTATACTAGCAATTCTCTGTAGATCACAGATGTCCATTGTTGTCCAGCAACCGTTAAAACAAATCGAAGAGTGCCATTGTTGATTTTTTTTTTAATATGTCGAACATAATTGTTGACTGAATGACTGAATGACTGGAGTTAAAGGATAAGGCTGATATTATTCTTCTCATCTGCTCCCTAAGAGCCCCATCTGTCCATTTATTTCTACGAGTACTGAATATGAATTTTGGGAGAAACAACTGGGCACTGTCGTTTTTTTGCATCAGGCTGACTCACAATAAACAACAGTCATTTTATTGTATTAAGTTGTGGATGACAGTGGAGCTCTTTGACCTACAGTGTTTAATTTGAATTTACACTGATGCTTCGACTCATATTAAATATCTCCTGTATTTCCTATTACATCATTGGCATCCAGCGGCGGGCGGGGTTCACCCCCTGATGGACCCGTTGGCGTCGGGGTCTCCTTTGGCACGCCTCCCATATCCAGGAGCCACGCTAGGCACCCCCATCCTATCTCACCCCCTCACTGACAGCGAGGTGCTCCGCCAACAGCTGTTCGGTGAGGAGAAGGCTCCTCGTCCATGTACTCGTTCAGTTTCTTTCTCTAAAAACTCCACAGTGCAGACAGTTTACGAAGAGAATTTAGATACGATAATCATGATTGACTGTCACGCTCCTTTTTTCCTTCCCTTCTCTGCCTGCATGCTCTTCCCCTTTTCCACCCTGTTTCCTCAACAGGTGCTCCTTTCCGTGACCTGCCCCAGCCGTCCTCCCTCACTGGTCCCATGTCCGCAGCCCACCAGCTCCAGGCCATGCAGCAGGCCCAGAGCGCAGAGCTGCAGATCCAGAGACTGGCCCTGGAACAGCAGTGGATCCACCACCACCACCACCACTCTCTCACCCAGGACGAGTATTACAGGCAAGGATGCTTTATGTGTCAATATTGGAAACATGGATTAAGGGTTAGGGTTTGGTTCATTTTGGTTCACTACTCACTATTTTTACTGATAATCTCCATCTCATGTTCAATGGGGTGTTAAATGACCACGTTAATGCAGTGTGTTGGCTACAGTCTTCTCCTCTGCGCTCTGTGCGAACTGCTTGCAACAACTGACTTGCAGAGGAATAGAGAAATATTTCTACAAAATGTTTTTGGAGGATAACCAAACTTTGTTTGGTTAGTTTATCGAACTCTACAGTAGATAGAGTCAGATATATATAGATATAGTCGATTGTATAATGTTACACTGAACATTTGACCTCTAACATTCTTTCGTTCCCTCTTTTGCCCTTTTAGTCACCTGAAAAAAGAGAGTGACAAAACCCTGTGAGGGGGCTGGGATGTGGTGAGGGGGGAGGAGCATGGAGCGAGAATGTGTTTGCAAACTTAAACGAATAAAGCAAATCAAAAGCACTGAAGGAACAAAGACTTAAAACAAATGCTGGACGAAAGGACGGGGAGTTCACCGAAGACAACAAAGATTTTTTTTTTTTTTTTTTTTAAGGATTTGAAAAAAGAAAAAGTAAAGAAAGAAAAAGGAGGGAGGAGGGCGTGAAAATGTTGCACACAGACACTGCTAACTGCACCATGGTGAAGATCCAGACTCCAACGCTTCCCCGCATTATGTTCTTGAACTCCAGTCTTGTTTTGTTTTGTGCTCTGTACAGTATATTAGATGGGGGGGGGGGGGGGCGGCTATAGTGAAGTACAGTATGTGTAAAATACTTTTGCCAGAAGGAATGTGTACATGAGTCTCTTTTATGTCTTTGCATGTAGCTAGGCGCTTAAATCCAAACTGGTGGAACTTTTTGTTCTATTTTTAGTAACCACCCCCTCTTTTATACCTGAGGGGTGTTGTATATGCATGAGACCAGCAATTTAGTGTTATGTTATGTTTCTGATCAATAGTATTGTTATTATGATTAATGTTGTCTGTTTGTTGATAATGATATAATTATATATACAGTACATATTATTTGTATTATTTTTTTACATTTTCATGGTATGGCAGGCAGTTTTTATTTTTATTTTTTATTTTCAATTTAACTTGTGAAACAAGATGCAAATGAAGGCAAAAAAATCTGAAAATAAATTATAATCTTTTTTGCTAGTCTCTTGTGTATTCATGGGTGCACTACCCCCCCACCATCCACATCTCCCCCTCCCCTTATATACATTCAGACTATTTGCCCTGTCTTTGTTTTATACAAGTCACTCATGCACAAAGCATATCAAATTCCTCACTCTTCTCCCCCTCCCCCCTCATCCATGCCCTCCCTCTCTCTCCTTCTGACTGCCCGGTTTTCTTTCTTTTTGTTGAGTGTAGCTAATAAGAGACACATGGGATGAGTGTGAGATACAGGAGTGGAGTTGCTTCAGTGAACAGCAGCCACCCTGTAGAGCAAGCATTCCTTTACTGCACTGTACAAATGAAAGGAAAAGAAGAGAGAAAAAATACGTATAAAGAGAAAAAGGAAAAGGAGAGAGGAGGAGGAGCTGTGAGAGTGTGATTTACAGACGCTGTTGAAGGCTCAGGGCTGTATGTGTTCTCACCGTGTCCGACTGGAGGAATCCCCTTCAAGCGGACACAGATCAGTGAACGCTGCCTTCACATTCAAACACGGAGCCACTGCCACCCCACAGATGTCACGACCTGTCGATGTGGCTTAACAAACCTTCTTCCATCATAACGGTGCACTCTGTCAACTTATGTTGCCTGAGTAGAATCTCTTTAATGTCTAAAGTCTGCATTCTTTTTCTTCTATGCAATAAAAATTCCTCATACTGATGTGACATTGATTGATAGTCTCATCTGTGAGAGCCATCACAGGCAGGGATAGTGATACTGGATGTCACCCAAGTTATAACGTATGATATGCATACTGCGAGGTGCTATGTAGGTTGGATGTCATTAAAAGTCACCTTGAATAACTATGTCAACATAATGTAAAGTATCTTCCAGCAGGACAAATCTGATTTTCCCCTCTGGTGACATCACATCTGGGTGATATTCTTAGCTCTTCATCAGTCCTCTCTCAGGGTGGACGAGGACATTGCGAAAGGTGTGGATGAAACATGGAAGACATTACTTTGAGCGCCACATTTTATATCGGCCTGGCATCATGCAGCCTTGTTTCCTTGCAATTTTACATTGTTTCAATGCAAATAAAGGTTATTATAAGCAGCTGCAGTTTGCAAATTCAGTACAGAAAAAACTGCAAATAATTCTTCTTCTATCATATTGACCTACTTTCTAGTAACGGATATAAAGGGTTTTGTGTATAAGATTGATGTGCGTTGTCAGATAACATTTAAATCACGCAGCTTTTAAGTGTCTGTCATTGTCAGCATTTGTCATTAATAACAGGTCCCATTGTTGCAGAAGAGAAAATGAAAATACTTAAAACTTGCCAGCAATTTTGGTCCCACATGTGAAACCAATTTGAGTAGATTAAACAAACAAAGCCACAGATCAACACCGTTCTTTTATAAAAAGATGATTAAAGTCGCACGCTCATCTAATCAGGGACAGCTTTAATCTGCATTGTAAGAGTTTCAATTAGCCCATTTAATTACAATGGAAGAAGAGCCATGTAAGTCTAATAAACATCTTCCCCAAATGAAATATATTTCTTTGCCTCAACAGACAAGTAAGTATTCCTTGTCTGTTGATGTATAACGTGTGTCTAGTTATTGTAGTGCCTATTGCAGCTGCTGCTCAGTGTGTAAGATGAAGCCAAAAAGTCACATGTGTATCGCTGTAACAACAATAGTTCTTTGCAAGTTTTAACTTTCCCCTGTGCCATTAATCAAAGAAAGTATGCGCAAAGACACTCGGGCAAAAAGTTCAAATGAGATGCACTGACTTCCAAATAGTGCCACAGACGGCACAACACTGTCATATATCTTAGATTTGTGTTTGAACACAGCACAGAGTCTAATTTGGTTTAGTCCCTGTCCCATTTCTCCCTCCAGCAGAGTATCTTCACTGCGCTTTTTCTTTTTTTATTCAAGCTCCATTGTACCTGCGACACACACTTTTAACACTTTTCTGTGTCCTCAAACTGCTACATCTTCTCCACTGCTGTCTCTCTCATCCCACCCAAGCTTTCATTTGCTTTGCCCATGATGGAGGAAATCAGCAGATGACATTGCATAGACACTTCACACCCAAAATGCTGAAACTCCTGCCCTCAGATGGGCATTACAGAGCTCTGTATGCCAAATCAACAGTTTTGTCCTGAAAGGTGTCACTCTGATTAACTGGTCCCAGGAGTTAAGTTCAGCTGGAGTCAAATTTCATGTTTGCCCACGCACACTTGGCCAATAAAGTTAATTCTGATTCTGATTAATTTAGTCTTTGTTGGATATCTGAGGCACAAAGTGGGATGAGCAGGTCTTTCCACGTCATTCAACCCATCACCTAATAGATGTCACACTCCAGTTGCCATGGTACTCAGTCGTACGCAGGAATAAAAAAAAAAATTCAAAGAATATGGATGTAGAGTTTTTGTAGCGTAGTGTGCAAATGCTACATCTTACATCTTAACAAATAGATGAACCTGTCAAGTTGAATCGGTTGAAATATAAAGTCAGTAGCTTTCTGGTGTATCTGAGGTGGTACAGATTTTTCTGATCAAGATTGAGGACCCAAACATTCAAACTCAGTCATGAGGTTCTCTGGAAGAATAAGAGAACTGTTGTTTGAAAAATGTCTCCTCCATTAGGAGTGGAAACATTGGAGCGTTGGTCAGAGTCAAAGAGTGAAAAAACTCCGCCCTAATCACGTTAACTTGGACTGGTAAAGTTTCTGTTGCATCAAACACAATGTTGGGTTTGAATCTGGTAAAAAGAGCTCGTTGTTGGTACAGATAACAAGAACTTGGACATGAAATAGCGCTTGTGAAACAGGACACGTGTCGGGGTTCACCACTGGATTCTTGCTCAGGGTGGTGGCAGCACATCTAAAGAAATGGAGAGAAAGATTTATATCCAGATAATTTCCTTCACATCGGGTCTAAATGATCGTCATTCACATCTACTGCAAAGAGACAAATATTTGGACTAAGTGTTGCATTCCACTGGCTTTTATATTACGACCAGATAATAAAATCAACCAATCACACAAGCTTGTTGTTACCAGGTGTGGGGTGCCAGGATATTTTTCAGCAAAAGAAATATTCATGATTTTTGTTTCCAGAGATATATGGAGCTTTGTGTACCCATTTTAATGGGAAAAAAGAGTGAGGGAGTCCTTTGGCGATGAAGTTAATAGGAAGCACATTGCTCTTTTGGAGATTTGGAAACCCTTTTAAACATTGAACCAAACAGCGGTGAAGGTACAAAGTGGGTGGTGCAATTCCATTGTATGACAAACTCTCTCTCTACAAACCTTTATACAGAATATTCAAGCTAAGACAGAGCACCACTCTAGTACTTCAGTTTAAACACACAATTGGAGTTTAGCCCCAGCACATAATTCAGCATTTTTCTAATCCACATTTTCAATGTCAAAGAGATATTGTGTCATCATTTTAATTGTCTATTCTGCACTCTTGTCACAAGTGGTTTATTGCACAGAGCTCCTGTATGTACACGAGTGCTCTTAGAAAAAAATCTCTCTGCAGTGAGCCTGAACTAGAGGTTTTACAGCTTTATGGGAAGTATGATTTTAACATGGTAGTTACCCACAGCCCAAGTAAATGCAATCAGTATAACCTCATAACGTAAATAATATTTAGATGACGAACAAAATAATCTTCAGACATGTAATACTCATCACTCTCATTTCACCACTGAATATAATATAATGGGCAGCAGGGGGAATGCCTGTTCAGTTGTTTCCTCCATGAACCAACATCTTACATTGATGCCAAATCACCCCAGAGTGAAATCTGTATGGACACGAGTCCATATATTTGGTAAGAATCTCCATCCAAAATCAGCATCAATCTACTGCTATAAATGCTTCCAGTTGCAACCAGACCGAGGGAAGGAGACATGAGTGAGATCAGTGACCTGGATCACAGTCGGGTTTTCATTTCATCTGAAACGTGTTGGATGGAGTTTAGATCAGGCTTCTATATGCCTCTTCCAAAACAAACTTGGAAAACCTATTTCAGGCTGACCCAAGAAAGACTTTCCCCCAATATGTTTCCATTATGGTGGAAAGACACAGTGGTCTAAAATACCCTTCAGCAATAAGGGTACGTTTTCACAGCAAGTATTTTGATATGTCATGGAAAGAAAATCACAGGTGCTGCTTTTATGATATAACACAATGATCTGGACTCTGAAACGTAAGCAGCTGTTTACACCTGTCCTTTTCCGACCAAACCACATCAAAATGTCCTCCGGTCCCAGGCGGCCCACATGCTTTTGGCTATGCTGCATAAACGACAGCCATTAACCATAAATTTTAGGAGAAAGAAATGTTTCAGTTATTTTCAATTATTGGCATATTTTCCTGTGAGATTGTTGCTCTGCCATGACAGTCTGCTAGCAGCCCACTTTCCATTAACTACCAAGTTCTGTTCATACTAATTAACACAACTTGTGTGTGTTTTTTGGATTTGTTGCTCTTCAGTCGGCAGCACTCATCTTTCACTCCTAACGCTGTCTGGTCACACGCACAGACAAGTCACTCTGCTGTTTATCCCGCCGGCTCACTGTCCCACTTCCATGACTTAGTGGGACACTGCTGTCCCAATAAGAGGACAATGAAACGGATTTGCCAAATATGAATTATATAAAAGAGGTTTTAATAAAAGCCCTTTGAGCAAAATTTTATATTAAAACGCAGTGTGGTCCATTGAGCCAATTTAATCTATTTTTAAGTTTTCAAATGCCACTCTGATGTATTTAGTTACTGAAAGCCACTGACCCACCAGTGGATCAGTCCTTACAAACTCAAGCTGTGATGCTAAATGTAATTCAAAACCCACAAGACTTTGTTTTAAATTCCAGTGGTGAAAGTTTCCAAAGACAATTACATTATCTTAAGATGCAGTTTTATAGGAATGAATTAAACATAATGGGCCGGGCAACTAGAATAATTCCACTTGGTAAATGCAGAGTTTGGCTTTTAATAATTTTTATGACGCAGCTGTTGGGGCCACAACAAAAAGCACACATGCCATAGATGGGATTAATAAGGAATAACATAACCAAAATGAAAACATGGTGTGACAGCTGACTGGAGAGTGGAAAGGTGGGTGAGCCTCGGACACACACAGTGCACCAATCAGCTACCTGCAGACGAAGACACACAGATGAGTGAATGGATCCCTCACCCCAAAATGTAAACCCCCATAGTTCAGTACAGCAAAAATAAAGAAATAAAGAAATTATACTTTCGGAAATTGGGCTTGGCTCTATTACAAGAAATGGAAAATTCTCAAATTGGAAAGAGTGGAGAACACACCCTCCACACCCTGAAATATTTACTTCCAAAGTGAAATTTAAATTTTCAACAGTCAGTGCTTGTTTCCTGCATAGAACATTTAAACCTGGTAGTTATACTATTCTGCATACGATGCAGATGAAGGAAATATACTGTGTGCGGCAGCTTCATACAGTCTTTGTGTTTTTACAGTAAAAGTGCAACAGCCTGAAACAACTCCAACCCACTTGAAAACAATACATTTAACACTCTGTTAGTCTGAACACTGTCTGAACACTCAGGAGGGTGAAACCACGAATGAAAGGATATTACTGCCACCTACTGGAGCACAATGCTACCCCCCCCTTCATATTCATAAAACACTGGACCATACCAGATTGGTTGGACTATTAAAACTTTATTCTTTAAGAATAAACTGATCATAAATAATTTCTTTGAAAAACTATTGTACTATAATGTAAGTGAATGTCCACCAACATTTTATTTATATTTAGTGTTTCTGTACAGAAGGCTTCCTCAGGTCCATGCACATTTACCAACAGACGACACAATTAAACAGAAAACGGACATTACAATCTTTGTTTGCAACCATTTGTCTTTGACAGAATTAAAACACAAATGACTGACAGATGACAACAGCGCATCTAATCAATGGACAAATGTTGTTTTTTTTGTGTCATACAGTAATATTTTCCCTCTTGTGAACGCATCTCATGTGTCTGCCAAGAGACTCCATCCATTTAAAAGATTTGCCACAATAATTACACACAAAGTGTTTCCCCTCGGTGTGGATGGTCTGGTGTCTGTTCAGAGCGCTTGTTGTGATAAAAGTCTTTCTGCAGATTTCACATCTGTATGGCCTCTCCCCTGTGTGGGTCCTGATGTGAGCTGCGAGGTGGGAGCAGTTACTGAAACGCTTCTCACACACAGAGCAGCTGTAGGGTTTCTCCTTGCTCTCCTCGCTGCTGTGGTGGTTGTGGTGGAAGGGGTGGAAAGGTAAGGCGGCGTCCTGCAGGCTGCTTTTGAGGCTGGAGGAAGATGAGATGAAGTCCTTGATGTCTGACTCGAGGCTTTCCAGCTGCTCTGCATCGTGGCCCATCCAGAGACCCCTGTGGCTCTTCTGCTGCTCCTTCTTGATCTGCGCAGAGTCCGGATGCTCCTGGTCCTGGTCCTGGTCCTGGTCCATGCTGCTGGCCTCGTCCTCCTCACTGTGCTGGGACTCAGCTTCCACCGCTGGGACAGACTGATGGTGCTGCTGAGTGGGAGGAGGAGGAGGAGGAGGAGGAGGAGGGTGGTGGTGCTGCTGCAGCTGGGCTCCAAGGCAAATATCTGCCCGGGCCTCTGAGGGGCAGAAAGACATTACAATCATGCAACTGAAGTAAAAAAATAACAACCAAAGGGGGTCAAACCAACCTGACTTGAGGAGCCTCAGCTGCAGCCTGAGGCGACTGATTTCAAAATCTTTGGAGCGAGAGATTTCCTCTTTGTATTCGGCCATGGTCTTCTCCACCGCTCCAAAGATCTCCTCCGCCGCCGCCGCCAGCCGCTCGCTGAGAAAAGCTTTCAGGGACAACATCTTGGACGCTTCTTCGGGCTTTCTGCGGTTCGCCGCTGCGGGTCCCTGAACGTCACGCTTCGCTTGTAAACACGGACATGAAACCGAACCGGACAAAGTGTCCAACATGGGAACGGCCGCCCCCTACTGGACCGGAGGTCAAAGGTCAGAGCCCAAACCGGCTTCAGCGGCCACAACTGCAAAGCGAAAGCTTTAAAAGATGACATTAAAAGTTGTATTGCCAATAATATTACACAAATACCTCTCCCTTGACGGATAGGCTGTATAAATAACGGATTGATGGGTAACAGTAAGTTAGGTTCCCAACTTTAAAATCTCCATAGATTCTTTTACAGGGAATGACAGTTTAATTTCTGATACATGCCACCCAGCTAAGTTCATCTACGGAGAAAAATCTTGTTATATTTAGAGGTAGTCCAAATCTTCCCTGTGCCCACACTAAAAATGAAAAAAAAAAATTAATAATCACAATTTTTTTTTTGGTAGCAATTGCCATGAAAAGTCTTCAGGGGTGTATAATTCTCCTGATACCTGACTCTTTGACTGCTGGGAGCTTGTTTTAGTTCAGTGCTGTAGCAAAAATAGCAATGCTTCTCTGTATGGCATTGTCTTAACAGGAGCTCACTCTTGTAATGAGATACTCTGTCAGCCATCCTGAGAATACTGTTGGGATTGCTTTGTTTTTGTGTGTGCTCGTGGGAGAGAGAGAGAACCAACTGGTACATGCGCACATATTCCACAAAATGAAAGGTCAGAGTTTGGGGGGGCAAAACAAACGTCAACACACTGAAAGAGTCTCTAAACTTTTTATTATAATGTTTCCTTCCAGCCAGCCCATCCTTAAATCCATCGGCCATGACTTAGTATGTTAACTTGTTAATGGGCACCTCCCTCTTGGTGAAACAACCAATGAGGATCATGCATGTCTACAGGGAGGTAAAAGCCACAGAAGAACATCATAATTACACATAAGAGACACTAATATTACAAAGACAAATAAATCTGATTGACACGAGCTGTGACACTTTTTACACAAAGTTGGTAAACTTTTCAAGTAAAGGCGTGAACTAATTGTTCACCTCAAGGTGTAACTGTCAGTCTTTACAGCTTGAGCACTTGGTGTGGAAGTTTTATGCGCACAGACTATTTAACTCTTTTCAGTGCAGTATAGTGCATGTGTCAACCTGTCCCTTTTCTTTAAGAAAATATATACCCAAAAAAGATAAAGGAAAAGGAGGGAATGACACCATTACACAAAATGCTTTGAATAAAATGGGGAAGTCGACTACGTGCTGAGTGTGAAAGATGATGGAATCACATGGAGCGGGCCTCTAATCTGGACATGGTGACATTGCAGCTGCCTGGACGTCTTTATGCCTTGGCATTGATGATTTCAATAAACTCTGGCTTGAGGGAGGCTCCACCCACAAGGAAACCGTCAACGTCCTTCTGGGAGGCAAGCTCTTTGCAGGTGGCACCGGTCACTGACCCTGAGAGAAGAATGTAGACTCATGAGAGATGAGACAGACATGAGCATTCAAAATGAGAATGATTCATCTCATCTGGTCACACTAACTGACCTCCATAGATGATCCTGACAGAGTTGGCCACAGCCTCAGATACATTGGTCTTCAGCCATCCCCTCAGTTTCTCATGAACCTCCTGAGCCTGAGATGTCAAACAGGAAAGTAGATGCATTTTGACACGTCGGGATAAGAATGCAATCAGAAATCGGGAAATATTCGGCAGATTTCTGATATTCACCTGCTGTGGGGAAGCAGTCTTTCCGGTGCCAATGGCCCACACAGGCTCATAAGCAAGCACAACCTTGCTCCAGTCCTTTACATTGTCTGTGAAGAAGTGTGACAAAAATTTAATTTGATTTAATATGCATTTCAAAAGCCTTCTGATTTCAGCTCTCTCGATTGCTTAAGTTACAATCTCTAGATTTCTGTGCTTTTCTACTGCAGTGGTGCAGTCAGGGGTCCCCATACCTGCGATGACCTTGGTCTGAGCAAAGACGATTTTCTCGGTGATGCCACCCTCTCTCTCATCCAGCTTCTCCCCAATGCAGGCGATCACACCGAGACCGTTCTCCAGAGCATGGGCTGTCTTCTGGCCAATGAGCTAAAATAAAATAAGACCAATTTGTTTTCTGTTCATCTTCCTTTTATTAACTACTGCCTAACCACGTAGTGTCACAGACAATGACAGAGCAGCTACAAACTGACAGCGGGATATAAATCATCTGGAATTACCTCATCACTCTCTCCAAAGACGTGACGCCTCTCAGAATGGCCCAGGATCACCCAGTGCACACCACAGTCCTGGATCATCGCAGGGCTGAAATTGAACACACACACACACACACACACACACACACACACACACACACACACAATTAATCAAAACTGTTACATAAACAAGAGATTGTGGAGCTACTTCTCTGCAGTTCGGCCATGTATATGGTGGATATTGTCATTTGCTCACTATCTCCTAATCCCCTGTTATTTTCCTCTGATCGGCAAATAACATACCTGATCTCCCCAGTGAAGGCACCCTTGGGAACTTTGTAGCAGTTCTGAGCTGCCACACCAAACTTGGCATCCAGCTTGGACCTGACAAAGTCCAGGTAGATTGATGGAGCGCCACACACAACCTCTATTCAGTTAGAAGAACAAAAGAAAGATAGGGTTACATTTAATAAAATACACTCCTGTTCAGCTTCCATCATATCAAAGGTTTCATGAGTGTGAAGTTTAACAGACATAGAAAAAGGAAGTCAGAAGGAAGTCAACAGCACTCATCGGTAATATAGATGAGATCGCTAAAAACGTCACATATTCTTTAACTCATCTCAAATAATTTAATCATTTCGCTATAACAAGCATTTATGTCAAAGGAAAAGTCAAACAAACAAAAAAAATAAATAAATAAATAAAATCACTAACAATTTATAAACACTTTAAAGGCTGGTTTAACACCACTTAGGTCTGGATTATATATAAACATTTGAAGAGTAGTCTGAACAACCAAATGCGCACACGCACACGCACAAAATATTCATTCCCCTACAGCACTTTGGGGGGTTGAATGGAAAAGTTCAGTCATCCAAAACACAGGGCTGACAAACGGGCCTTAAAAAGGAAACAAATTCCATAAATGTGGAGTAATTCAATCTTTGGCTTCTTCACATCATTAATATCTGTTGAAGGAGCACACTAAACATGTGCACTGCTGATGGTTTAACTTTTTAAATCTGGGTGCATAAGGCACTGCATAAAGACAAAATGTTTGCCCTCATGCAATGAAGAGTTTATTTAAGTCAACATCAAGGACATCACAGCAGAGTTAAGACACTGACATTCACATTGAAACTGTATCTGTGAGGTTACAGGAGTCTATATTAAACACCTCACGATATTACTGGTTGAGTAAAGGTCATTTTTCTGCTGTCACACTGAGGCCTCTCTGCACTAAAGGTCTGAGTTCAACCTCCAAAAGGTCGTCTACATGGCTGCATTCTGCAGAAGTCAAGGAAAAGTCACCAGCGGGAGTTTTAGGGGTCACATAAGAAGTTTCAATATCCATCCTGTGAGGAAAATCAGTCTGGGAGAGGGAACCAGCTGAAGCTTGTGTTTCAGCCTGCCTCTGTTAAAAAAAAAAAAAAAAGAGGGGGGGCGGATTCATTAATGGAGCAATGTCCAAAGAGAGG
Source organism: Echeneis naucrates (assembly GCF_900963305.1). Classification (NCBI taxonomy): domain Eukaryota; kingdom Metazoa; phylum Chordata; class Actinopteri; order Carangiformes; family Echeneidae; genus Echeneis; species Echeneis naucrates. Next base: position 16,531,719 of record NC_042516.1, read on the forward strand.
CTGACAGTTTGTGTGAGAGTTGCATAAGAGCGGTCTGCAGGAGGAGCAGAGCTGGCCCGATGACAGCAGAAACAGGCAGCTGTGAGCTCAGCCCGTGATGCACTGACACAGATCCACAGATCCAGCGGCGGCGGCGGCGGCATCTTGGGTGCAGTTTAGTCTGCAGCCAGCAGGAAGCACACGGCAACAGGGCAAATGTCTCCTGCTGCATTCAGGCCGCGCCGGAAAACACGGACTTCGGCCTCCAGCGCGGCCGTGACGTTTAGTCGCCCTGCTCTTCGGCGATAACGCAACTCTCGACAAGCAGAGTTAAAAAAAAATAAATAATAATAATAATAATAATAATAATAATAATAATAAAGAAATCCTCAATGAGCTCACGAAGAGCCCCATTTCCACCTGAGTCCAGGTGATAGACGAGTGACCTAGCGCACTTGAACGCAGCCCGCTCTCTCAGTGAAGACTACGTGCAGCTGCAAACGCACACCCACCGCCGACATTACCGACATTACCGACCTGTGTTGGCCCTGTGTTCGCCCTGTCTGCCCCGGGCTGACCCCCCCTAACTTTAGCAGAGCTCACTGTGCGGCAGACAGACAGATTCTCGTGTCATTCATTCATTTATTGGGCGGCCGAGTCGCTTTTGGCGCTTGTGGACGGAAAACAGGTCGTGACAAGGGAAGAAACTACACGAAGCAGCAGGGAGTGAGAGTGTTGAGCCCAGTAAAACATATAAACAAATTAAATTAAATTAAATTAAAGCTAATTATGAGGAGGATTTCGGTGCACTCACCGACATTGGGGTCCACCTTGGCTCCGTTCATGGTGTGGATGAGCTCCCCGAGGCTTTTCTTGTCGCCGTTCATCTTCCAGTTTCCACCGACGAAGAATTTCCTGCTCATGTTTGCGGTGTCTGTTCTTTTCCTTTACGGTTTACTGAGGATTTGAAACGGTACCGACAACACACCACGGTGCACCTCGTCCGGGGCAAGAGAGCGGACGTGAATCGGCAGCGAGGGGTATTTATGAAAATGGGAAATGTGAGCCCTCCTCTCACGGTGCTCCATTGGTCTGCGGCGACACGCCCGCAAACGCATCTCCCCATCTGAGGAAGGGGAAGAGCAAAATGTCATGCAGCGTTCAATGAGCACCTGTTACACTGGGCTTCAGATGGGAGCAAATAAATAGTATGGGCCCCATTCATCCCATTGATTTGACCTGAAGTGACACAAATGAAATGAAATTATGCAGATGTGTGTGAAACCTGAACGTGTCACTGATAAATGATCAGACAGAAATTAAGAAATGTGACAAAGTAAATGTTAAACCTTGGATGCCTCAGGGCACGTATATATGGAGTGCTGTATTTTGTTGTTTCTAAAAGTATAAAAAAAAAAATCACTGCGATAATACATCTTTTAAAGTCAACATAGAGAAAATATAAACTAATTGCAGAATAAGTATATAAATCAAAACAAAATTTCTTCACACACCCCTCAATTTACCCTTTTTTTTTTTTAGAAAAAGTTTGTAATAACCCAGTAAGACTTGATATTTTAGATTTAGGACCAAAGTCTAGTGTTATTTATAAAACAAATGTATATAATATTGTACTGTTTCATTGTGATGATTGAAAAGACAGATAATTGTAAATGCAAAAACATTTTATTATCACAAAGAGTGAACATGGCTGCAAAATATAAGTGAAAACATTAAGGACAGCGAGCTAAAGTGTATCTAATCTAATGTGAGATAATAAGGCATTCATATAAGACGCTGCAAAAGAGTATTTGTGCAAGACATCATAATAGCATTGTGAAATCTTCTGCTTTTATGATATTGGTCACGTCATGGTGACAAACAACACAGCATTGTTGCTATAAGAGTTTTCTTCCATTTGTATTAGTATAAATTTGGATTAATTCTTATACAGAGTTAACAGCCTTGCTGTTATTTCTCTTTTGTCAGTGTTTGGGAAATAAGTATATCATGACACCATATTGATTATTTGAGTTAGTATACATTTCAATCGTAAATAGATTGCAAATGATAAACAATTGATATTTATTTTTGTCGTTTTTATTGATTGATTGTTGTTTTGTCATGACCCCCATGAGCTATGTGCTCAATGAATAATAATATTAATAGAAGTAGTAGATAATGGATGATTTTGAAAAGCATTTTTTGATCTTTTATGAAAAAGATAAAAAAATATTTATGTCATCAAAAAATGGCTATCACATTAATCAACAATGGCTATAAATATTGGTTGCTGCTCCAAAAAGTGTATGAATAAACATTATTTTCATATTGTATACTTAAATTAGATTGTTTAATCAATTATAAACGGATGTGGAAGGAAATCTAAGGCGCCATCAATAATTTCCGTTCTGATTCTATAATAGAAACAGTCTGTGAAGGTCCTCAGTCAGCAGTCATAGTGATCTGAAAAAAAAAAAAAAAAAGTATCCAGGCTCATTCTTGGCCCTTTTAACCGAAAGCTTTCTCGGGTAAAACCTAAACATTTCCCCTTCTTAACGTACATTCTTCTCTTTACTCACATTCCTAACAACAAAAACTACACTTTTAACATATTTATTGGAATATCACGGCTGAATATCTATAACATGTTGTGATTCAGTGGCCTGTGTCTGAAGCTGTCTTTGATTGGCTGAAATGACAAAAGTACCGCCCCCTTAGTTTTGTATGACGCTCTCTGATTGGGGGATATTTAGCCCGGCTTGTATTTCCTGCATGCACTGCGGTTAAAAATAATATATTGTTGAACTTGTTTAAAGTATGATCAGAGCTTATTTTTGCTACTAAATGATTTGGATTGTTTTTTATCTGAATTTTTTTTGTTGTAAGCATGTTTATGTCATGTTTTGCATTCAACGATACCATAACCGTAATACATAGATAGATAGTATTAACAATCTCACGGGATGACGATCCGGCCGAGGAATTTTGCTCTTTAGATATTTGTCTAGAAGGTTTCTCTTAAAGAGAAGCCCCCCGATGATTGTCAAAATAAAACTGGATCATCAACTCTGAAAAGACATCAGAAAGTCTTAAAGGAGTTGAGAAGTTAATCGGTAGTATTTAAGTTTAACATGTTGAAGGACCTGGAATGGATGCGTCATGAAAATGTTACAAGTAAAAGAGCCATCATAAGTAAATGTAAATGTTTCACGTGTTAATAAATAATGTTCTGTGTGTTATCATCGTAATAACTATTGTTGTTGTTACGATTATTAATATATTTTCTTTGAATTTGTTGCATTTAATTTTCGCATTAGTTGTACAATGACAATAAAGACATTTTCTTCTTGACTTTTCGAAGGTGTAATCTCCGCACTGGTTTGTGTATTTATTTTGTCCTAACAATATATATTTGTATATAGCTTCTTTTTTTGGTAACGTTTTGCTCTACTTTTATCCTTAAAGCGGGCACTGAGGTTCACCTGTGCTGTAACATGTCTGTGCAAAAGGCAGTCAAACGTTCATTCTTATGGTGTAAATAGCATGTAGTGGAGCACAAAACTTTCATCTTCATTACTGTCCAAAAGTTTGGCCTGTAGCTAGTATTGTTACTCCTGCTGGTCACCACCTGGGGGAGAACTTCCCTCATGCTGTCTGTTGTGATCGGAGTCCGGAGCCTCTCTGATTGGGGGATATTTAGCCCGGCTTGTATTTCTTGCATGCACTGGGGTTAAAAATAATATATTGTTAAACTTCTTTTAAGTATAATATGAGCTCATTTTTGCTATTAGATTATTTGGATGGTTAGTTTTGCTACTATTTTTTGTTGTTAGCATGTTTTTGTCATGTTTTGCATTCAGTGACACCATAACCGTAATACATAGATAGATAGCATTAACAATCTCACGGGGTGAAGAGCTGGCTGAGGATTTTTGCTCTTTAGAAATTTGTCTAGAAGGTTTCTCTTAAAGAGAAGCCCCCGATTATTGTCAAAATAAAATTTAAATGTTTTCATGAGGGTGACTCACATAAACTCACTACGGCGAATTTAAGAAACAAATCTGGATAAATTGAGTTTATCATGTTAGAGAACCTGGGATGGATGCATCATGACAGTGTTATAAGTAAAAGAGCCATTATAAGTAAATTTAAAGGTTTCACGTGTTAATAAATCATGATTTGTGTGTTATCGTGGTAATAATTATTGTTGTTGTTACGATTATTAATATATTTTCTTTGAATTTGTTGCATTTGATTTTCGCATTAGTTGTACAATGACAATAAAGACATTTTCCTCTTGACTTTTCGAAGGTGTAATCTCCGCACTGGTTTGTGTATTTATTTTGTCCTAACAATATATATTTGGCTATAGCTTCTTTTTTTGGTAACGTTTTGCTCTACTTTTATCCTTAGAGCCGGCACTGAGGTTCACCTGTGCTGTAACATGTCTGTGCAAAAGGCAGTAAAACGTTCATTCTTATGGTTTAAATAGCATGTAGTGGAGCACAAAACTTTCATCTTCATTACTGTCCAAAGGTTTGGCCTGTAGCTAGTATTGTTACTCCTGCTGGTCACCACCTGGGGGAGAACTTCCCTCATGCTGTCTGTTGTGATCAGAGTCCGGAGCCTCTCTGGGGGATATTTAGCCCAGCTTGTATTTCTTGCATGCACTGGGGTTAAAAATAATATATTGTTAAACTTCTTTTAAGTATAATCTGAGCTCATTTTTGCTATTAGATTATTTGGATGGTTAGTTTTGCTACTATTTTTTGTTGTTAGCATGTTTTTGTCATGTTTTGCATTCAGTGACACCATAACCGTAATACATAGATAGATAGCATTAACAATCTCACGGGGTGAAGAGCTGGCTGAGGATTTTTGCTCTTTAGAAATTTGTCTAGAAGGTTTCTCTTAAAGAGAAGCCCCCGATGATTGTCAAAATAAAATTTAACTGTTTTCATGAGGGTGACTCACATAAATTCACTACGGCGAATTTAAGAAACAAATCTGGATAAATTGAGTTTATCACGTTAGAGAACCTGGGATGGATGCATCATGACAGTGTTATAAGTAAAAGAGCCATTATAAGTTAATTTAAAGGTTTCACGTGTTAATAAATAATGATTTGTGTGTTATCGTGGTAATAATTATTGTTGTTGTTACGATTATTAATATGTTTTCTTTGAATTTGTTGCATTTAATTTTCGTATTAGTTGTACAATGACAATAAAGACATTTTCTTCTTGTCTTTTCGAAGGTGTAATCTCCGCACTGGTTTGTGTATTTATTTTGTCCTAACAATATATATATTTGTATATAGCTTCTTTTTTTGTAACGTTTTGCTCTACTTTTATCCTTAAAGCCGGCACTGATCTTCACCTGAGGGGTATACATCAACAGAGCCAGGCTTTCTTTGGGTGAGCTGGCTCCATCCAGAGACAACGAGTCTCCCGACGGTGGTTATCAGCTTGATTTGTCGTCCCAGGCTTTCCTCGGCAGGCTCTGTGCCTGTTCACATAAAATGGGGCGTTTAGGCGTCATTTGACGTCATTTCCGCAGAAAGATTGTCCGATTACGTGCCGCATATTTCAGCCAAGAGGAGCAGATTATGATAATGGAGAGCCATGAAGAGTTCAGACCAGAGGTGTCCAATCCGGTCCTGGAGGGCCACTGTCCTGCTCCAACACACCTGCTTCAAATGAGTGACTCCAGATCAGACTTCAGCAGAGGTTGGTGACGAGCTGGTCGTTTGAATCAGGTGTGTTGGAGCAGGGTGACATCTAAAACCTGCAGGACAGTGGCCCTCCAGGACCGGATTTGGACACCTCTGGTTCAGACCCATAAGAACAGCTAAAAGTAACACTGTTTCTACAAACAAGTCAAGAGAGGAAGCCTGACAAAATAAATTCAGATCGTGCAAGTTAATATAGCCGATAGAATATAATATATCAATATATAACTTTAATTCCCTTCATGACATTGTCTCACAATGAAGAATACATGGAAATAACTTAGATTAGGACCAAATCAAAGTGAAATTAATTTGATTTGATAAATACATTTTCTAATTGGTGTTCTATTGGTTGTAGTGCCAGTGCAAATCTGTATAATCAGGGTTAGGGATAATCAGAAAAAAGAGCTGGAAATCAAGAAACGAAAACTTGAGATCGAGCAACTGAGAGGAAAACGCTACTGGAGTAAATGCTACTTTAAAATGTTTTGTTAGGCGTGATTGACATTGTGTACACAATACTTTTCCTTTTACTTTTAATAAATAATGAAAAACTCCTGCTGATGGCTGCGTTACTGTGAATGCATGGCTTCGTTTGGTCCCATTACGTCCACACGGTCAACAAGATTACACATGGAACTTATTCAGATCGGTCTGGAAACACTCTCTCCCTCCGAAGAGCACCTAAACCCACCGGACCTTCCAGAAACGGTGAGGACATACTCAGGGAGGATGATCTGTGAAGGGGCAGCTCTGTTTATAGCCGCCTTTAAGCCGAAAGTCGGAACAAAAACCGGTCCGGACCAGGTGATGTTCGCAGCATGAGTTACCATGGTGATATAGTCATCTTCAAAGAGAGCCGAAAGTCTGGCTTTAATGTCGGCTCAGTCGTACAGCCCTCTGTGCTGTAACATGTCTGTGCAAAAGGCAGTAAAACGTTCATTCTTATGGTTTAAATAGCATGTAGTGGAGCTACAAAACTTTCATCTTCATTACTGTCCAAAAGTTTGGCCTGTAGCTAGTATTGTTACTCCTGCTGGTCACCACCTGGGGGAGAACTTCCCTCATGCTGTCTGTTGTGATCGGAGTCCGGAGCCGCTCTGTCCGGATGCTTTAAAGCGTTAACTGACTCGGTTGCATAAATCCGGCTGAATAGCTGGAGAAGTCCGTCAGCAGTCACCGAAGTAATGAAGGGTGGAGGAGGAGGAGGAGGTGGAGGGGACCAGCCTGGTAAACTCTGCTGACGTTGGACCGCAGAGGTTCAGAGTTCAAAAAGCCGTGTGTGTGTGTGTGTGTGTGTGTGTGTGAGTGACAGAGAGAGCTGTGAGTCAGTAGAGTTCACTGAGCCGCCACGGAAGGACGTTTCCGCCCTTAAGAAAGATGGCGGCTCCCTTGCTGGAGAAACTGTCGGAGTCTTTAGGTTCACCGGAGCCAGCCGTTCGTCTCCTTTTGTCCATTTTAATCGGTGAGTACCGGACCGTGAGCTCCGTTATCGTGGTCACCGGCCCACGGTGCCTCCGTCCCGGTGAGAGGACAGGACACCGGGCTGCACCCGAACTGCCACCGACCTGTCCGTAGCCACAGACTGAAAACCAGCTAGTTGTTTTGTTTGTTGGTTGGCCTTTTTTTTTCTGTTGTAGTTTGAGGACGGCTAAAGTCTCCGTGTGTGTCTGTCAGCTGGGCTCTGAGGAATAACCGATTTATTTCCTGTGAGCAGAACAGCACACACAGCAGCCATGGTCAAGTTTTCTGCTGAACATCACCACCAGCCGGCTGGTTCCTCCCTGACATGAAGGCTGCTGGCTGCTCGGCTAGTTTTTAGGTTGTCAGTATCTGTCTGCCCTTAAAAAACAAACAAACAAACAAACAAAAAAAACACACACTTTCTAAAGTGTTGTCCCAGATTCCAAAGTAGGCAGCTGGGTCAACAAACTGAGGCAGTTGGACGGCAGAAGACCACAACAGCTCTGCTCCGTCTGGGCGATGAAATTGGAGGATTAGCGTAATTGTGTTAGAGCAGTGTGAGCTGCTCGGTGATCATAATGTTGTCGTCGGCTTGGGGGAGGGAAAAGAAAGCTTTGACAAGGACAATGAGCTCCTGCTGCTGAAATAACCCCCCCCCCAGCCCGCCACATCATAGTTTACTGTGAATTTTCATTACATTATTCATTAAGTTCAGTTCTTCTGTGTAATTGTTGATAGTAACAAACAGCCCCACTTCAGGACTGCTGGGCGGGAATGTCAGGTCTGTGTGTGTCTGTGTGTGTGGACATGTTGGGGGAGGGTGCCCTCCATGATGTCCTCTGAACTTTACTCACACAGACACTCTGCGTTGCCTCACATGGTTCAGGATTGAACACAGCCATTCAGGGCAGACTTGAACCCATCTAATGTGCTTGTTGCACGTTCCTTGTTGAAGTGTTACTTGGTGTTTCTTGCATAATATTGTAGTCAAGAGGAACCGCCTTGTGCTTGAATAACAGATCCTGAAATAGCCCACGGTTTCATCAGCTTTCTCTTTGCTATATATTACAACTGTATCCAGCTGTATTAAAAAAAAAAAAAAAGAGAGAGAGAGAGAGGCTGGATCTTAAAATCCTAAAATATGGCTTAAAAAATTGCTGCGTCGGCAATAGATAGGTTTCACAAAAGTTTCTTCAAATTTTGATCACTGGATTGCAAAAGCTGGATAATGTTTTATTTTTACTGTCTGCACATCTCATGGAAAGAAAAAAAAAAGAAAAGTGCCTAATTTTCTATAACAGTTTGAAAATGCACACTTTCATTTTTTATTAAAACTTATTTAAACTCTGCTTGAAACAAACAAACAATATTTCTCCCAGTGTCACGGCACAGCTAATGGATTTCTTTGGTTTGGTTTGATTTGATTTGGTGTTTGGGAAACGTTGGGAATCTATGACTCAGAGGAATAAGCTGTATCAGATTTTGGCTCCAACAACAGCACTTGTTTATTTATATCAATCTGTGGTTCATTTTTCTGTCCGTCTCTGTTTAGTCTCTAGAAGGACTACATTGATCTTAATCTTGTAATCGTTTTTTAACTATCTCATTCACACTTTCAGGAAATCCCCATAATCTCAGAATTGCATCATAATTATGATAAATTTATTCACAATGTAGTATTTTGAATAACATGCTCTTTATATTTCAGATATTCACTCCAAATAACACTCAATATCTGACAAGGATATATTTCATTTGAAGACATTTTATCATAATCATTGGTTTCTTTTTTATGTCTTTATTTCAGTTATCTTTGTCATTGACATGCCAGATTTACGCGAACATGCACCAAACATGCGCACAAGTGGTAATAATGTGTTGGTATGCGTGTGCATGCCATGTATTTGTAACGCAAGGTCAGTTTTAGTAATATGATGAGGCGTCAACAGTCTCTCACTAAGCTGATGCGAAACTTCCGTTCTCTGTCTTTCTCCTGCAGGGTATCCCTTTGCTCTGGTGTATCGCCGATTCCTTTTCTACCAGTCTGCCACAGTTATCCACTTGTTCCACACGTTTTCTGGGCTGGCTCTAGCAGCTTTCAATTTTGGTAAGAAGAAGATGATTGTCATGAAAAGACTGCATACGCATTTTTTGGTGGAGGGGGGCTGCAAAAAGTAATTTTCATTCATTTGTAGTTGTGTAAATTAACTATTACATGAACGAGATGTGCCCGTCATTTAAAGCTGCCCTAAGGAGTTTCTTGTAAAAGTTAGTGTACTGTGCATCTGTGGCTTCCAGTAGTGATTGCATTTTTTTCTTCATAACAAATTTGCAAAGGCAATTTTGAAATGTTAAATTTGCTTGCTAGCAGTCGTCTCGCGTGCCTTTGTGCATGGCCATTTTTCTCTTCTATCTTCTGTGTGTGTCGATAAGATAAGCAAAGCATGAACTGCTCAAAAAGTAAATGCTATTCCTCAGAAAGATCCTAGGGTGCTTTTAAACATTTTAAAGGTCATTTACTGTTTACAGTGTATATCAGCTCAAACGACTCCCCTTATTATCCTTCATCACAGTTGACTTGAACTAAATAAAGTAGATGTTAGAGCTATAGTTGAAATGTAGTCAATATGCACAGTAATTAAATCTGTAAATAAATGTTTCCCAACTTTATTTACAACACAAACACATTCTCTCTGCAGAGCAAATCTGTTTAAATGTTACTGGAGCCATTACCAGTTATCTGAGATTCCAGAAGCAAACAAATTATAATTTATTCTTGAAATGACTTTAGTAAATATTAAAACATCTACAAGAAAGGCTGGACTTTCCCCAATTAATCTTAAGATGTTAAGTTAAAGATCAGGTCCCTTGTTTTGTCCAACCAACCCAAGCAAGACATTTTTTAATAATGAATCACCTATTGCTGGTTCCAATTGTTCATCCTGATCTTTATAATATGAGACAACAGAACATTTTTGGTTTTTGGATTGAAAAATAACAAATCTCATTGGATTTCCTTGGGCTGGGATAACTTATAATACACATTTTCCCTAAGATCTCACAGCTCAAAAGCAAAGCACTTTATCAATTAATTTACCGATCACTATCAGAAATTATTACCAGCTGCACCTATCCATCCATCTTCTACTGCTTTTCCGTCTCCGGGTTGCGCGGGGTGCTGGAGCCAATTCCAGTTCACTCTGGGCGAGGCTGGGGTACGCCCTGAGCAGGCTGCCAGTTGCACACATTATTTATTATTTAGTAACCAGCAAATATTCCCATTGCAAAAGCCACAACCACTGAATTTTTGGTTTTGATGTTACTATGACACATTGCTCTGCAAGTTAACATATTGTTCAGTACAGTAGAGCTGCTTTTCCAATTGCCATAGTGCAAACTATAGTAAGACGTCTGGATGGTGTTTACTGTTGGAGCCTATTGGAGAGTGGCATGCTTAACTAAACACAAACTGCTAACATTTTGTTTTTCTTTATTCTGTTGTGGCTGCACTTGGATTTACAGCAGGTCTGTTGCTTTATCTTTATCCTTGTGGAATACTTTTTGCTGCAGCACTCTTTGAGAGCTCCTTTCAAGTCAGATGTTTATCATGTTTGTGTGTTATTATCTTTTCATCTCTGCCAATACTGAACTGTGGAGGGAAAATTGGTTGTCATGTCCAGTTATACAGGTCACACTTCACTGCATTCACCATCATCCCCCTCCCCTTTCTGTCGGTCTCTTTACCAGGCCCTCAGCTTTATCACTCTGCAGTATGCATCTTTGTCCAATTCCTGATGCTGAGACTCATGGGGAGAACAGTAACAGCTGTCCTGAGCAGTTTTACCTTTCAAATGGTGAGGTGTTCAAGTTTATTGTTTTGTTTTTTTCCCCTTTTTTGCGCATAGGCTTAGACTTTGATAGCAGTAGCTCCAAACTGTGCACTGTCAGACTTGTACCGCAGTGACTTGAGTACAGCCTGCCAGTTTGTCTGCACAGTCTTATATCTGATTTCTGCAGTTTGCAGTCTGCAATTCCCTTTAATTTCCATTGTTGATGCCAAAATGTATTTTAAAGAACTGCTTGCATCCAAGCTTCCTCTTGCTATGAAACAATGACAGTTTTTAAACAGAAAGATGTTCACTCTAGATATCCTCTAGAGTTTCCTCTAGAGGATGTCTCCTCATTTCCTGTGCCTTGTTACAGCAATTTTCTATTTTAATTCCTGTCTCTTGACTTCTGTTATTAATTAATACGATACAGCACAGACAGTTACAGAAAATCACTCATTCCCACTGTCATAAGAGTTTACAACTCCTAACTATTACAAGATAAGCTACCAACCTGCAGAATTTCCTTCCAGGAATTAATAAAGAATCTCTCATTCTGATTTGATACCAAAGCTTTGTTTCCTGGATATTTCTGTTTTTCATTTTCCCCTCTGCATTGTCCTGTAGCTATACCTGCTGGCAGGATATTACTACACAGCAACAGATCAGTATGACATCAAGTGGACAATGCCTCATTGTGTCCTCATGCTTAAACTTGTTGGTGAGTGGACTGTATCTTCCTTTTCACTGCTCTGCTTCATTATTTATTTGATATGATGATGTGTTTGAATTGGTATCATCTGTTGTTGTTTTGACGATTAACACACCAATAAACCCCAGACACGGCCCCAGCATGATTTTAGGTGTTAAGCCTAACCCTAACCTCAAATTATCATATTTAGTCACCCTAACATAGTCTCTGACACCAGTTGCATTTTCTGCTTACAGGTTTGTCATTTGATTACTATGACGGCGGGAAGGAAGCAGTGAGTTTTTTTGATCTCTCTTGATTTTGTCTGCTTCACCATTGGCCAATATATTGATGTGGTCTATCTTTAAATGTTATCTCTTTGTGTTTTGTGCACTGTTTATCTCTGTCAAAACCAATAATTGTCATGCCTCTTTTTTCATTCTGTCACTTTTGAAAGAGATGTTTTCCCATGCCAGCATGCACAACAAGCATGTAGTAGATGCCACAAGGCTAAATGCTGATGAAAAAGCCAGTAATGATAGCACTTGTGCTGGCAGTATTTTATCATAGATCAAAAGGAAGATCAGGAATGCAGACCTAATGAAGCAACGGTGAAAATAAACCAAACAACAATGAAAACAGGTTTGCTTACTAACTAAAGCAAATGTGAAAGAAATGCAACAGGTCGAAATGTCTCTGCTGGCAAGAAGCTGGTCTGAGCCTCTACTTTGCTCTCTCACATTTTATTATATGTCACATCAATCAGCTCAAATACTCTCACTTGGCTCTTGAGATGAGAAGATAACATGGTTTAGATTAGCAGGAAAACAGAACAGAACAGCACAGCACAGAGAGACACTAACAGAAAAGTGGGTGGTAAAAATAAAAATTGTCACAATATATTTGACGTTGGTATGTACTGTGATACATCAATGTTTTAAGGAAAATCACCAAAGAAACAAACAGATACAGTACAGTCTGACGTAACATTACACAAAATGGCATAAATTGTTTTCCCAAGCTATGTTGGAAAATGTAATCATGTTGCCTCAGCCCTATTAAGTTATATGCCATTCATTGTTGTGTCCCCATCTGCATTTTACCAGCCTTTAAAGTTCATTTTCTAACAATTCGCCTGTTGTGCAGCTCGAGCAGTCTTTGTTTTCTTTGCTGTAAAGCTGACACTATTAATTACTCTTTCTGTTGCATTATTTTATTTTATCTTCAGTATTTATTCTGTGGTTGTCACCTTTTTATCTTGGCGAGGGGGGGTGCAATTCTCCTCACTCTGGTTGATATTGTTATTGTTACAAATGAACACCCTAGGTCTCTCTTCACTACAGTTTAAAACTGCAATTAACTGCCAGTAAATTAGTATTTATTGCATTCATGTTGAATTTGTGGTCAAATTATTTTGTAGAGAACCACTCTGACCTCCTCACTGTGCTTTTAAAACACCTCTTCTTAGCCCATGTTTATTTCATTTCCTTGCCTCCTTGCTTCTACCTTACTTTTCTTTTTATTATTTTTTTATTGTCTCGCTTATTGTGTCCCCGAATCCTAGTCGCAGCTGAGTTCAGAGCAAAAGAAAGCAGCCTTGCAGTCTGTGCCCTCTCTGCTTGAAGTTTACGGCTTCTCCTACTTCTATGGAGGCTTCCTGGTGGGTCCCCAGTTTACACTGCGCAGCTACCAGAGGCTGGTGGCAGGGGAGCTCACCGACTGCCCTGGAAAGCCTCCAAATAGGTAAAATAGCAGGAAAATTATAGGTGATGAAAAGAAAATTGCTGAAACGTGTATGTTTATTACAATTCTGGAAAAAAAAGACTCCAGTTCACATTGTTACCTTCTCCCTCTCTTCCTCCATCTTTTCCTTTCAGTGTCATACCAGCTATGAAGAGGTTTGCCCTGGGTTTTGTCTGCCTGATCATATATGCAATATTTAGTCCCTATTATCCAAACAGCTACTACCTAACAGATGAGTATGAGGTGAGAACAACAAATAATTAGTCTGTACTCATACATAGGTAAGCCGGAGCATCAGGATTTGTTTGCCAATGTCTAAAATGGAAAATGATGTCCTCTCCATAGGCCCAGCCATTCTGGTACCGCTGTGTGTTTATTCTTCTCTGGGCTAAAATCATTTTGTATAAATATGTCAGCTGTTGGGTCATAGTGGTAAGTAACCCCTCTTGATCTTCATTTTTTAGCTTGATAACATGCAGCTACTAATCAGGTTCCTGAAATGTACTTCCCTTACATGAACCTGAATTTATATACAGCACTAGTTCAACACTTCCAATGAGCTCCACTCCGCGATAAAACGTGCATATTTAAATTGTGACACACCCCGATCTACCCATATTAAGTGGTGCAGTCCCAGTTTAACAGGTTTAAAAACTGACGATGATTATGTCCTGATATGTTACAGGAGGGTGTGTGCATACTTAGTGGCCTAGGTTACAATGGTATAGTGGATGGGGAGCCTCAGTGGGATGCCTGTGCCAACATGAAGGTGTGGCTGTTTGAAACCACACCACTTTTTGGAGGAACCATTGCATCCTTCAACATCAACACAAACGCCTGGGCTGCCAGGTGAGTGTGGAGCCTGACATCTGTGAAGCTTTCTATTAGCGGTGGGAATCTTTTACTATTTCACGATTTGATTCAATTCTGATTTTTGGAGCTACAATTCGATTCAAAATTGATTTTGAATTCAAAACGATTTGATTCGTAATGATTTCTGCCTCAGTCTATAGGTGTGCAAAGGAGCTTCATGAGCTGCTACTCAGCTACTACTCAAGACAGAATGACAAATGGAGACATTAGTCTCTTTTTTTTTTTTTTTTTTTTAAGTTTTAAACATTTATCCATGCTTAGATGGAATTGTTGCATTGTTAAGTTACAAAAATAAAAGTGTCTCTTTATAAAAGGAATAGCGCCGTTACACATGGGTTCCCAAAGTGCCTAATCATCATTTTGCAAACCTTGCACACTGTGAAGCTCGTGTCAAGCTTGGTCTTCCCGGGCATTTGATAAATAGGGCCCTGTAAAATCCGCAACTACGAAAAAACTTAAATAATTTTAAACATGGAATAACACGGAACTGAACTGAACTAAATGAGAATTGCGATTCTTATATGAATCATTTTTTTCTTTTTTTTGACACACCCCTACTTTCTACATTTTAATCTGTTATGAAAATGCAGCAGTGTTTCAAGAAAGAGTAGAAATACTGGGAGGGCTGGGAAAGTTTGCAGCTTCTAGGCAATAATCCCATATAATTTTGCAGCAGCTTCAAGCATGAAATTCTTTGTAGATGTGAGTGAGACAATTTGATGGTGACCACAGTGAGCAAAGCAATTTATTTACATACAGTTTACTCCATGGTCCATTTCATTCGAATGCATTAGCTACCAAGACTTATTTTACTCTCCACTATTCAAAACCACATTAGACAGAGAGCTTGATAAAAGGGGGAGTGGGGAATGATTTTAAAATGGAAATAAAAGTAGCCAGGAGGTAGAAATGTGAAGTGTCTCCCAACAGGTAACTAATGAAATAAAATACATCTTTATTTATCTTTCAGGCCTTTGGTAGCATCAGACTTGGCACTAAAAATTTTCTCATGGTTTGACCTATGAACAAAAAGCTATTTATAGTCATAAGTATGCCCCTCCTAAGTTACCATTCTCTCAGGACACATTAAAACTATTCACTAATAAATAGGTTGAGGAAACTCTATTTTACGATGCTTCATTAAAGCTTGTGGTCTTAAAAAAAGGCTAGTATGAATTATATGTAAGTTTGTTTGTTTGTTTTTTATTCAAACAATGTAGGAGGAACAGTGTTTTGTATATGGTGTCAGGCTCAGTATGTATCAAACCTACAAGTTTGTGAAAATTTTGCATTAAGATAACAAATGGCAAACACTTTTCAGTATGGCCATAACATTTTTTTTTTTTTTTTTTTCTCAAAATCTGCACAATAAAATTCCAATTAATGTGTGTTTCTATCTACTATTGTATTAATAGAATTAATAAACATTAGAAAGATTAATTGAGATAAACAGCTGGAGGTTTTTAATTCCCCAGTCTGGTGTCATGTAGAAGACAAGAACACAAGATGAAATAATTGAAACTGCCAATTATGAATAAACGTGACAAATGTCATGAAAATATGGCATTTATCTTTTCAAAGCTAATAATGATGTTGCACTTGATTGTAAATGCAATAAGTTGTGGAGATAGTTGTGCAAAAAGTGTTACCGTGGTCTTGAGAAGAACACATCTTTCCCAACTTCTCTTCTCGACACACCTGTGTTGAAAGGGAGTACTTGAAGGACACACAAAAACGTTGCACTGCCTTGAGTGAGTCTTTTAAACCGGAGTGCTTCCTGTACCTTTTTTCTGACCCTGCCTTCAAAGCCAAAACCTAACCTTGTGACTGTTATGCTATTAAAAAAAGAACACATTTGTCTTGAAGAAGGTATAAAATTTAAAATGCCATGCAGACAGTGACAGCTGATTTATATCACTCTGTCACTGCCTCTATGCAAAATCTCAATCAAGAGGAGATCCACAAGTCTTAAATTGATTTTCACGTCTTTCACTTTTTTTTTTTTTTTTTTTTTTTTTTAGACACGTGTTCAAACGACTGAAGTTCCTTGGCAATAAGACCCTGTCTCATGTGGCGACACTTTTCTTTTTAACGATTTGGCATGGTCTTCACTCTGGGTACATCTTGTGCTTCTCCATGGAGTTCTTTATCATCACTGTGGAGAGACAGGTATGTAGATGGGTAACCTCATATTAAGTATGTGCAAGAAGCTTGAACCATTTGAATACTTTCTATTTTTATGTGTATATACACACAATCATCTTGTCATAAAACAGAAAAACAATATTCTTCAAATCTAACAGTTTGTGCGTGTTTGTGGTTTGACAGGCTCTTGCACTGGTGAGGGACAGCCCCTTGCTGACGAAGCTGGCCAACAGCGCACTCTATCCTCTCATCTACATAGTCCAGCAGTTTATACACTGGCTCTTCATGGGCTACCCTCTAGTACCATTCTGCCTCTTCACCTATGACAAATGGCTGAAGGTAACTTAAACTTGAACAACAGAAGCTATTTCCACCCAACAAGCTTTGAAATGCTTACAATAACCATTCAGAAGGGTCATTTAAGGGTCATCAGAAATTAGTCCATACATGACCATTGATATACGTTGAGCGTTTTCAAAGTGGAAACAATGCAACCCTTATATTTCCAAACTACAAAGGACTGAGAAGACCCTAGTCTGCAACTATGTAATGACTGGGCACAAACATTGTTGCATTAAAACAAAAGGGGTTGCATTGGTGAGAAGTATGGTAGTTTTTAAATGTCAGCCAGGTGAGTAAATATAATGAGGTTACGTTCACAGAATTTTAAACACGCATTGGGGAGATTTGCAAAGTAAGAGTTTTCTTGGTGCTCATTTTGTCCTGTTTGCATATTTAACCACCATTTCTCATTCATGCAATGAAATCAGTGCTACTTAAATATTTGAAACATCCTCTGATACCATTTCCAATCTATATGTAAGCAAAATTCAAGTTATTGAAATGATGCAGTGTCTGTTCATGTCTCTGACTTCGTACTTTACCAATGTCTCATATTGCACTAAAGCTTCAGTAATCTCCCTCATGTCAAGTTGCTTTGTCAAATGTTAAAATGTAAAGTTAATGAAATTAGTTACATAAAGTGCAGTTTCAGTATGTACTTATGTGAGCTTTGAAGCTTATTTGACAACAAAACACACAAGACAGGATTTTTCAAAACCTTTTCATGACAGGACGGTCAGTGATGGCCTCTCAGTCAAAAATGAGAAGGCAGGAATTCAGGAAATGGAACAGGAAAGGGTGAAGCAATACATCAGGTGAACTACTTAGATGATCTTGACACACAGAGGGGGAAAGTGGCTGGTATTTTTACATCAGAACTTGGTGAGCAAGTTACCCCCTGCTGGGATATTGATGTACATGTAGGGAGAAATAGGCTGAGGTGATTAGGAGTAAAACCTTTTGATGGTAAGAAGTGGAGACAAAACAGCAAGGTGCCCTTGCTAACAGTGGAGGGTGTGGATGCTGATCTTTATTTTGCTTTTCTCTCATCCCTGTTTTCCAGGTGTATTCCTCCGTCTATTTCTGTGGTCATGTATTCTTCCTCGTAGCCTTTTTAATCATGCCATACCTCCGTAAGGCGCTGGTGCCTAAGAAAGAGCGGAGCCAGAAGAAGGATGAATAAAACCAGGTACTAAGACTTGACATGGTAAGTGGGAACAGTTCTCACATTATTCAATTTCTTTTCAGTCACTAATGAGGCAAATGACAATCTGTTTTGTCATTCCAGGCCCATCTAAGGCGGAATATCCAATGAAGGGAACTCTTCTCTTAAGGAGCAGAATGGAAAATATTTTAAGGCCTTTAGTAATATATACTCTATGTCCATGTAAAAAAGATCTATATTTTTTGTTTTCAATGGGAAGAGTGTGTTTATAAACATTCTGAGAAATGTTTACAGGAAATTACCATTGTGCCACGTGGGGTAATTGTGAGCCAATCAAGGGGCGATTTCCTGTTTGTCTCTCTCTCTTTTTTTTTTTCTTTTTCTTTTTTTCTAATATTATTCGAAGACACGTGGGATTTGTAGAAGTGGAGAGACTTACATGCTGTCGACACAGAATTGCACTCACCAGTCACGGGTCCAGAGTCGGCATTGACTCCAATATATGTTTTATTCTTCATTTCTCTGTCTCATGTCTCGCACCGCCTGCATTTAGCAGGAGCATTTAAGCCTCTACTGGAGGTTTAAGCACAGCACCCACCTATGTGGTGCTTTTTAATGTAATAATATGTCATGCATACTGCTTTGCAAAAGACAGACCATAAAAATGATTATCATAAGAATAATCAGGTGGGTTGTTTCTTGAAAATGACTGCCAGTGGTTATAGAAGCACTGTAAATCACACTGTACGCTAACACCCGAATTCAAAATGGCCTTGTATTAATGAATGTTCTTACAATACATTTGTCCTGGTTTTAATTTGATTTGTGATGGAAAAAAAAAACAACTTGATTTTATAAGCATTTTAACACCTTTTATGAAAAAGAACTTTTTTGTAGCTTTGGATAAGATTTCCTGAATGGATTTGCATTGTTCTCATGCCGTTTCGTTTTCTTTCCATACATCCTCCTCTCCCTCTGTTCAGTCCAGCGTTCGGCCACTCCTCGGTTTCTATCAGTCTTATTTCAAACACAGCCTTCACCTTCAAAATACACAAAGCCTAACATTTCATTTTGTAAAGAGACTTGTGCACTACCCAACTACACAGTCACTACAATTTATTGTTTATATCATCCTATATTCACTCCAAAAACCAGAGGGATTTGCTGGTTTGTTTATTTGTTTCTTCTTTTGGGGAGGGAGGGGTGTCATGTTGAGGAATTGTCTCATTTTCAACTGGAAGCAACAGCAAAAACAAACAAACAAAAAAAGGCGAGAGGACAAAAACCAGATCTGTTTTAACTGCAGGCAGCAAGTGAAGCATCCTACCCCTCTGTGAGAATGCCTCTCATCCTGAGCTTTATTTCAGTGTTGTTTTTTTTTATTGGGGTGGGTTCTGATCCATTGAATGCTGGAGGACTGGCTGCCAATGGTGCTGCTGTCCCTTTGCTGATGCTGACACACAGGAAGGATGAACCTCACTGTAGCAACAGCCCAGATTTTAGTAATATTTATACATGACATGGTGATTATTAATTGATGTGAATTGCTATTTCAAGAGACTGCGTTTTTGTTTATTTGTTTTTTGCCTTATTCCTACCAAATGTACAAAAATGAGAAGAAAATCATGGATTGATAAACTGGGGGGGGTGGATTTGTTTTTTTTTTTTTTTTTTTTTGGTTTTGTTTTTCCCTACAAAATACAGTTTTGTAACTTCATTAAATTGCTGCATTTCAAGCAAAATACTGTGTGGTCACTGTGCGTGTGGATGCCCCCCTGCCTTCATATAGGCACAGGGCAGAAAG
The DNA here is from genome assembly GCF_900963305.1 of Echeneis naucrates. Lineage (NCBI taxonomy): Eukaryota > Metazoa > Chordata > Actinopteri > Carangiformes > Echeneidae > Echeneis > Echeneis naucrates. The sequence continues at coordinate 16,551,486 of NC_042516.1, forward strand.
GGGTGACATGACGTCATTTTGCAGTCTGTGGGATATACTGGGAAATGATTATTTATGGATTAAAAAGTGTCGGCGGGGTGTTCTGCCCAAGCTGACCCTGAGACCAGCACTAAGGTGACGGGGTGAATCGCTGTGTTGGGGTCTGAGTCACCGTGCCTGTGCAGAAAAGAGCCAGGGCAGCAGTCTGTTACCGAGCGGGGGGGGGGCGGGGGGAGAGAGAGAGGCACCGGGCAGGAGAAGGACGCAGTGTGGGCGGGTTAGAGCAGCACCGAGAGGGAGGGGACACCGTGTTATCCCGCTCCTCTCCTCCGAGCAGCCGAAAAACAAGGACATCCATCGGCGTCTCCATCTCTCTCACACCTCGGTACCGAGCCGGACATCTTCCGTGACATTTGTCGAAGCGCATCCGTGTCTGGTGTGTGGTTTGGTCTTGTCTCTGTCTGTGTGTGTGTGTGTGTGTGTGTGAGTGAGTGTGAGTGTGTGTGAGTGAGTGAGTGAGCGTGTGTGTGTTGTGTGTGCTTGTTTCCCTCTCCACCTGGAGGTTTGGTGTGCTCTCAGCCGGCCGAGCCGAGCGGAAGGGGCGTGAGAGGCGGATGCTGCGGGCGCAGAGGCCGGGTACCAGCCAGGAGCATCACCGCACTCAGCACGGTAACGTCCCTGCGACATTTCCTCCGCTCAGTCCGGCTTCAGGCAGCTCCGGAGCCCCTGTGGGTGATGTAAATGTGCTGATTACTGTCGCATAGCATGTTCCTCTGATGATGCTGTGATGTGCTGCCTGGCCAGCCTGTGCACAGATGGATCCCATCTTATGGCCTTTTCTCTGGTTTTATTTTTCTCCTCTGTCTGTTTTGGACCCATTGAAGGACTGCAGCAAAGGAAAAATGAAGAGGCTTCTTCTTGTTTTAATGTGAGCTGTAACCCCCCCCCCCCCTCCCCTGCTCGTTTTTCTGTAGTGGCCACTGCCACAAGACAGCAGCTGCATAAAAAAACAAAAAAAACAAACAAACCACAGGTAAAACATGGGTTAACACCCACACCCACACTCAGACATACACACCAGGTCTGTGTATGCTCCTTACCTGCCGGGCTCGATTTGAGCCGGTTGTATGAACATAGATATGCTTTATTGGTTAATTCAAGATGATTCAACATGCACCTCCAGTTGTAGATCACTCTGTGCAGGCTCTGGCCAACAGGCCTTCATCAGAGGTTACATGCATGATAACGGAGTGGTGATATTCTTGCACAAACAACGCACAGCAATGAAAAAGCCTCTGAGCACCATCTGATGGGCCTGATCTCTGTCTTCTTACAGTACCTATCTCTTCCAATGCTGATCAGTTGTTGATGCATGTATTGTGTGTCTCCCCCCCCCCCCTCACCCCACCCTGTTACCTACTTCTACCTCTACCTTTCCTTTCCTCCTTCAGATGGACAGAATGAATTTTCTCTCCTTCCTCTTCCTTTGCTTGACTTCGGTTGCCAATGGCAACAAAGGTCAGTTCCTCATCCATTTGACTGTTAATTGTGATGTGTTGAGATAATGGTTTTACTCTGCCATGGGAGCACACAGACCTGTCGAGGTTTTCAGACAGGGCCATGATGGTTTTTGCTCTAAAATGTATTGAATGACTTAATTGTTATCCGCCATGTGTGTCGTAGTTAGACATAGCTTCTGTTCCGTCATTACATAAACAGGACATTTGTGATTACGTATGATATTAGATACATGTTTTTCATGACCTGGTGTGCACATGCCTGTTTTGTTTCTGAGGAGATGATCAATCTGTTTCCTCTGAGCAGATTTATCATCCTGGATAACAGTGAGTCTAATTCAACATCATTGTCCCAATTACTATTGCAGTTATACCACCAAAGACTAAGAGACAGAGTGGAGGGAGAATGTCAGAAGAGGTGGAAGAGGAGAGCAATGCAGGAGTCTGGAGGGGAGATGGAGTGTCAGGGAAACACAGAGAGGGGTGGAGTGAGATGGGGGGGGGGGCTGTCTTAGGGGAGACAGAGGAAACGGAGCTGTGACAGGAGAGGACGTGGTCAAAAAGACACAGGGGCCAATGAGGAAGGGGGGAGGAGTTGGCGGGGAGAGAGGTGGAATGTGAGATCAGGTGACATGAGGGAAAAATGAAAAGTGTGAGATACAAGAGTGTGTGTGTGTGTCTGCGACCGACAAGGAGGGGTAGGGGACTGGTGTGGAGTGATAGAGTGACAGAGTGAGGATATGTGCCAGGGCAGACAGAGAGAGAGAGAGAGATGGAATGGGATGCCTCTCAATCTGTAATCCCGAATGTAATCCACAGACTTGATGCTCAGATTAATGCTATATAGCAGAGCGAGGGAGGGAGGGGGGAGATCAGCTGAAGGCACATAGGCTGGGATATAAATCACCAAAAAGGAGACACGAGAGGATGGTGGGAATAGAGAAGGAGGCAGAGGAGACAGACCTTGAGTGGTGAGGGTGAAGGCTGGGGATTAAACCTGAAAAAGAAGCATTGTATGTAAAGCTAAAGTACTCACTTATTTTTTTGTAAGAAATTCCCCAATTCGAGTAACAATATGGCCAAATTTAGGTAACCTATATCCAGACAGCTGCTTTTGACTGGAAATTTAAGAAGGATTTTATCACACACATTTTTGGCAAAATGACAAATCATTTTCTTAGTTCATAGTAATCTGACTTTATCAGGAATTAAACCCAAACAATATTCCCATTATCACCTAAAACCACAAAAGTTGCAAACTGTAACAATTGATGTCTGCCACTTTTGGCAATTGTCAAAGTTGTGTCAGATTCCTTTCCCAAACGACTAATCACCTTCATCTTGAAAAGAAGCAATACCTCAATGTGAAATACTCAATTACAATTAAAAGCCCTGCTAGAAACATCAGAAAAACTACATCTGAGGCTGAGCTTAATTCTGCTGTCACACAAATTTTGCTACGCGAAAAGTATGCATAAATATAAAGTAATGTTTGGTTTACTTGGATAATAGCGTAGAACTATGTATTATAATAAACCCCCACATTGGGTTTAAGGTGAATTTCCTCAGTGAGAAAAGTATATTTATATTCCTCAGAACTGGAAAAAGGTATCATTTTGGCTTCGTTTCGGCTGTATGATTGAAAATTTCCAAACAATCTGCAGCTTTATCTTTGAAGAGAGAGCGGTTTGATCAGCCTCGGAACCAGCAGCGTTTTCCTCTGTTGATGCTACTCTTTCACAGATGAGGCTGCGAAAATAGCTCCAGTAAGATTTTCTAGAAAAATTTCTGTGAAGACAACAAAGCAGTTTGCTAAACACAAGTCTTGTGCCTGCGTCTGATTTGATTCTGCAACCTCAGCGTTACGAGACTGAGGACAACAGAGGGAGAGCACTCTGGCTTTTGTTTTTGCTCTTTGCCAGAGTGTAAAATTGTCATCCTTGTGGCTCATTAATTTGGCCTTTGATCATTCAGTGCAGAACATTCACCACAGTGATGAATAATTAATTCGCAATTAAAGGTTAAATTCTCAGTAAACCTTAGGCATTTGAATTTGACTCGGCTGGTTTCTGGAGCATTATTGTGCAGTGCCTGTGGAGGGCCAGTTGCATTAATGAGCAGTGTTCCTCTCTGTGTGCGATAAGCTGAAATCTGCCTTGCTTTAATGAGACTGTCAACCTGGAAGGTGTTCAGAGTAACACTGGATGTGGAAGACAGAAAGCGATCTTTCGTGAGAAAGCAAAAAGGAAAGAAATCTATGAGGACGTAAATGAATGTGTTTAAACTTTGTCTTTGTGGCTACACACAGACATACATTGTGTATTCTTCCACTCATCCTCACCATGTCCTTGCCCATAATGGAGTGTTAAAAATAGACACAGCAGTTTTTCCTAATTGCTCCATTTAACCCAAAGCCTCTTTGGTCTCCTCTCTGTGCCATTCAGCCAATAAGCACAAGCCATGGATCGAGACAGAGTACCAGGGGATTGTCATGGAGAACGACAACACCGTGCTGCTCAATCCTCCTCTCTTTGCTCTGGACAAAGATGCTCCACTTCATTATGCTGGTAACACACACAGCAACCAACAGCATGCAAGAACACAGGAAGAAAGAACTGGCAGAAATCATTTTCTTAATTAGAAATACAAGTAGAATTTGCTTGAAATTGCAAAAAGCTGCCTGCAGTAAAAAAATAGGTCACATAGATTCCTTGCATAGCCAAATTGAAAATTGTCTCATCAGGCCAAATTGAAAATGATTTGATTTGGATTTTGCAGACAGGGTGACGCTGCATCTGTGTGACCAATTTGAGGATGTGACTTACTTATAGTACAAATGATGCTGATTATTAAAGAGAGAAGTTTGGAGCTACTGCCAGCCAAATTTCCCAACGGGGCAGTCTAAATATTAAAAGCAATGTATTCAGTCACAGTCCACTATTTTTAGACCATCATAGTGTAATTCAACCCTTCATGGCAAGAGGAAAGAGCGGCACTCTGCCTCGGCAGCCTGATGAAATAAGGTTATCATGTTTGCCCTCGGACTCCTGGAAATAACTGTGTTCAGTCAAATTACAGCAGATTGACTGGAATTACTCAGGGGGTCCCTGAAAGTTATTGGGCTCATGTCAAGAAGGAAGCGAAAATTAGCTGTTTGAGCACGAACCTTTCCTACCTTCGATTTATGTCAGACAGGGAAGATTAACTGCTACTCTGAGGGTTTTATTTTGGGCCCCAGCTACAGTCTTTTTCATTCTCTTCTTATAATAATGCCTTGCGCAAGATTACGTGGCACTTGAAGGAATTTAACGATGTGTATCTGTGCTTTTCTGGTAGAAGGCCAAAAGACATGCCTTCAAATCTACTCAAACGGTTTAAAGTGGCGCTTTTATTTTATATGTCAGTGCCAAATATTTCACTTGTCATACTGGTTCAATCCTAGTTTGTGTGTCCTAATTCATACAGTACGACTACTTCGAGATGTGTGGTTGTGGATGTATGGTATAAACTATGAACAGGGTGATGTGTATTTATAGATTACTGGTTGCTGTTGCTTTGGCAGTGACATTAATAGTCATCGTCAAAAATTAGTGTGATAATAAAGTGATAACAGAACAATAAAACAAAAAAGGACCAGGCAAAGAGTGAGTATTTAATTTAAAAATGATCAAGAAGAAAAAATTGGTTCAGTGAGGTGGGGCAAACGTAACCAGTAAATCTGCTATAAAGTTTGCCTCACTGGAGTCTCAGTGTTGAGTGCATTCAAAGTAATGAGTCAAACCTGAGGCACGTATGCCCTGGAGGCTGGAGGCCCTTGTTAAGAAGCCAGAATTTTTGGGTTACATAACATCTCATATCTGCTCTGCTTCTGTGTTAAAGTTGTGATTTTTGGCTTTGTTTCAGTCAGAGAGCAACTGAAAATTTTTATGTCAGTTTCATTCATTCATTTTCAACCGCTTATCGGTCAAGGTCATGAGGGGTGATGGAGGCGAGGTCGGGGTATACCCTGGACAGGGCCAACACATACAGACCCCCCCATTTATGCCTACAGGTAACTTAGGGTCACTAATTAACCTAAAGGTGCATGTCTTTATTCCAGATTGAAACAATTTATTTATCTGAATTTGTGTAATTGGATTAAATTATATAACAATCAGAATACAAAATATTTTATCCATCTCCAGGGGAAATTCCAAAATATATAATTTACATTGTTTATTTAGTTTATTTTATTTATTTATTTTTTTTTTTATCCCCAATGCCCTACATTTTCCTCCCTCCCTCTCTCAGGTGAAATCTGCGGTTTCCGGGTCCACAATGGCCCCTCAGGTTCAGGTTCAGTCCAGTTTGAAGCAGTGGTCCTGGACCGTTCCACTGGCGAGGGTCTGGTCCGGTCCAAGGAGCCGCTGGACTGCGAGAGCCAGCGGGAGCACAGCTTCACCATCCAGGCCTACGACTGCGGAGAGGGACCTGATGGAGTCAATAGCAAGAAATCTCACAAGTCAGTGCCCCCCCCCCCATCATGTCCTCCCAACTGAAATCAGAGATATTTTATGTCTTTATTAGAAATTACAGCCACTGTCTGAAGTTTCTTCTGGCTGTTCTCTGCAGAGGCTCTCCAGCCAGCTCTGCTTCCTGTTGTTGAAACAATCCACCTCTCTCTGCTCTTGTTCTGCTTCTCAACTCCCTCAGGGCCACCGTGCATGTTCGTGTGAACGACGTCAATGAGTTCTCCCCTGTGTTCGTTGAGCGTCGCTACGAGGCTTCAGTCCCAGAAGGCCGCCTCTTTGACCGAATCGTGCGTGTGGAGGCTCTGGATGCTGACTGCTCCCCACAGTACAGCCAGATCTGCTTCTATGACATCATCACTCCCAATGTGCCCTTTGCTATTGACAATGATGGTGAGATATGTTTCATCATGTAGCTGTAAATCAACACCTGCTAGAATCATAGACCTATTCAGACCTATTTGTCATTCATACAGCCCCCTCCCTCCCACCATCACCACCACCAGGCCCCACGTTAGTTTGCTTATTTGGTTGCAAACAGATTCACAAACTTGAATATGGAGTTCAGTATTTAATATCTTACACTGCAGTGATTCTCATGTCTGCATAGTAACGGAGTGAAGAGAGTGACAGTGCCCTATCTCCTCTCACAGGTAGAAACCAAAAAGTGCCAAAATAGATTTTATGCAGGCGGACTGTTCTCTCCTGGCACAAACATTACAGCAGCTGTTCGGTTTAATATAGCATCCTTTTGTTCTGCGCTGCTTGTAGATTCGCTGAATTCCTCACAGGGAAAGAGATAATGTCAGAAACTCTTACTATAATCATTCACTGGTTAGCGGGGGATCAGTTGTGGCCATTTTAGAATGTGACACAAAGGCTGAGGAGGACTGTGTTTTGGGATGACTCTGCAGAATTGTCCCAGGTTTTTGCAAAGGATGAGCAGCTCCTTTCATTTTTGGGTCAGACTGGTACCGCAACACAGAGACCTTTTTGTTCTAATCTTGTTCGAATGCTGTAGGCCTGTCATTGTCTGTTCTGTTTTTCCCCTTACTTTGTCCTTTCTGTCCGTAGCACCATCTCTTTCATCCTTCTGTTTCTCCTCTCACTATGTCACAGAATCTACTTTCTTACCTTGCTGTTTGTCAGCTGCTGTGCTGAGCGCTGTCGGCCTATCACATACACACGCTGTTGCCTTTATCTCTGAAAACAGGAAAACCCTTTAGTTTCCTTCTGCTCAGCACAGTTTGTTTTCTTCTGTTTTTCCACCTTTTTCCCTTCCTGTGTATTGATGCAGGGCACTGAACAGAATAGTGGCTGAGTTAATGTGTATGTACGACAATAAAGTTCATCATTTGTGCTGCCCTTTCAATGAGACAATGTTGCAGATTACTAATGCTTCTTTTTCTGTTTCCCTTTCATTGTTTGCTTCATTATTTCCTGTCTGTCTTTCCACCCCGCTCCCCTCCCCACCCAAGGTAACATTAAGAACACGGAGCCGTTGGATTCGAAGCATCAGCGCGTTCACACCTTCTGGGTGACTGCCTTCGACTGCGGAAAGAACCGTGCCCAGGCAGACGCCCAGGTTGTTGTCACAGTCAAGCCGTCCTGCAAACCTGGATGGATTGGTAATCAATGTCTCAGAATCATTCTGCATCTGTCCTGCTTGTTATTCTTAGATAACAGTCTCCTGGCTCTATGGATGTTTGAGTTGTTTCATCTGTTGCTTTGGTTAAAATTACTATTTGGACTATGCGTGGGCCTCCTCTTGGATGTCTCACCTTTGGATGTTTATATCAGGAGCTGAGTTTTCAAAAAGGTGGTGCCAAACTCACACGATATCAAGGGGAGGTAATTAATTAAAGCGTCATAAAATATTTATAGATTCGTACATTTTCATACTACACTTTCTCTGGTTTTTCAACACTCTATATACCAGCAACATGTACAGCGACATTTAAAAATGCTCCCTGTATTGTGGGGCTGCCATGTTTTACTTTTCTTATGGTTTCTTTGGGCTTTTTATGCCTCCATTTCAGACAGTAATTGGAAGAGAGGCTGACAGGGAACAGGGAGAGAGGGAGGGGAATGACTTGCAGCATAGGTCCCGTGGCTGGACTCGAACAAGATATGCTGCAATAACATGGCATGCGTGCTAAGCAGTCAAACACTGCTGCCATGTTTTCCTGTTTGTTTGCTTTTTTATTATATTTTAATTTCAGAATAATATACCGTACACAACTTGGATGTGAATTTGTTATTCCAGTAGCTCCAAGCATGGATTAATTGCACCACCTGATAAAGAGCCGTCACTTTTTAAATCTGAGTGCTGTATTGAATGAGGGCAGATTGGGTTTCCGCCATCTCACTTGGTCTTTCTGTTTGTAGGATGGACCAAGCGTGTAGAGTACACACCGGGGTCAGGTAGCATTCCCCTGTTCCCCAGTTTGCATTTGGAGACTTGTGAGGAGACTGTGTGGAACATCCAGGCCACCGTAGAGCTCCAGACTGGCCACATCGGGAAGGGCTGTGACAGAGACAGCTACTCTGACAGATCTGTGCGGCGGCTGTGTGGTGGGCTCTGCCTTACACCTGAAAACCTTTGGCCAATTGTCAGGAGAAATCCATTTTATTCATGTTCACTCTTAATTCTTCTTTCACCAGGGGCTGTCAGGGGTGAAGTAGACCTCCTCCCACCTCCCTCTCCTGCAGCCAACTGGACCTCAGCCTTGCCCACACTCCCCTCTTCCGATTCATCCCTGGTCTTCTCCTTCAATGGATCCAACCATGTTGCCGTGGTGCCCGATTTGGTTGTCTCTGCACTGTCAGGCGACCATTTTACCCTCCAGCTGTGGATGCGAAGGGGTGGTGCCAGCATCCAGCCTGCGACCAGTCAGACGAGAGGAAATCGCAAAGAGGAGGAGACCATTGTGTGCAGCACTGTCAAGAATGGTGTGTTATATGTTAGAGTCATGGCATTTGTGTACGAGTCTAAAAAAAGAAAAGATTTGTATTTATTTTCTGAGCCTCAGAGCGTCAAGCTCTCAAATCAAAGAGCTACATGGAAAATCATGCCCGGAAAAAGGGTGACTGTTTATAGCTATAACTGTTATGATGCTCTTGAGAGAGGCACTTAACCTCCGGCTGCCCCACTTGAGTAGCCAAGTGGATAGCAGACAAACAGTATAGCATTGTAACTGTACCAGGTAGAATATTGTGTGTGTCATGTGAATAACAAATAAAATTGTAAAAGTGAAGCAAGTGAAAATCGTTATAAAAGATCACTGCACATTTTTCGGTTTTGCCCTGGAGAGCTGCTTGGTAATGTTAAGATGCCTTGACAGAGTTGCACTGACCCACACTTACTTTCTCTCCCTCCCCTCTCCTGCAGATGACTCCTTCTCCCACTATTCCCTCTCTGTCCACGGCTGCCGCCTCTCTCTCTTCTACTGGCCCGACGTCTCTGCGGCACGGCCTGTTAAATTCTTGTGGAAACTGGAGCAGGTACTGCGGGAGCGGCAGCTCTTAGCTTTGATGTTTCCTGCTCTGTTTCATCTGGGTTTGTACCTTGAGATGAAATGGAAATGGAGGAAACACAGTATCAAGTTTTTGTTGTTGTTGTTGTTGTTGTTGTTTTGTTTTTTTTTTTTTGCTTTTGTTTGTTTTTTTTTTTTCTTTTGTTACTGTGTCATGCCAAACATCTAGCCCATCCACTGTGGGATTACAAGACACTGCTGTTTTCCAAAACAGGCGTCTTCCAGAGATTCATGTAGAAAAACAACAAGAGAACATCAGCTCCAACAGTTTGTCTTCATACTTTCAAATAATGTATTCATGCAGAAACTTCTTAATGAGCTGCACGTTGAAAAGAAGTTCTACAAGCATAAACTTTATTCTGTTTTTTGCCCTGATATCCCAGTTTTTCTCCAAGTAAGTAGCTAATTTAGCTAATTTATATGCAAACAGCCAGCTCAGTCTTTGTGGAAGGTGTGCATTTACAAAATCAATTTCTGTTTTTATCTGACTAAACAAATTATCATGCTCTTCCCAGAAGAAAAGAACGATTGAATATAAAATGGAATTAATTTTCAGGCTGCCATATTGTCGAATTTCAAAGTGGTATCTATTTATTTCATAAGTTGTTTACAACATCCTTATTTATATTATTATTCATATTTTATCCGCCAAAACCATGCATATAAGTCATTGGGGCAAGCGCACAGAATAAATGAGCTAGAATAGGTATTGCTTCCTGGGTAGTCTCTTGAATTTTGATCATGTAGTAAACTTCCAGTTTTGTGAGTGTGTGTTTTGTGTTTTGGTGTGGGGGTTGGGCGGTGAAGCAGGTTTGTTTTGACTGAAGCCACCGGTCTCAGACAAATTGAAGCGGTGTGGATTAAAGGATGCTGATCTGATACAGAGAAGATTTGTTAAATCCGTCTGTCTGACCCACGATATCTTATTACCCTGGTCTGACTTTTCTCTCCCTCTGCCTGGATAATTCCTCTGTCGCACCTCTCTGTGTCCCTTCTCTTTCTACCTTATCTATAGAACGAAGGCTGAAGCAAATGGGTACACTTTACTCTGATAAAACTTTCACGAATGATGGGAAATTCTTTTTTTTTTTTACAGCTCTGCAAACTTGAGGGACTTGTTTTTTCGATGTCTTTATACCTAAAATGTTTATATAAAAACATTAGTTGTTTGAAAGAATAAACAAATCCAGCTATTGACAAAAAGTGTCTTATAATCATCTTATGATCCCTCAGATGAAACTTGTGACTCTTTGAAGGAGGGGGCGACTTCTAGGTCTGGAAACACTGCACTACTCAAACTAACACATCATTTTTTAAGCCATAAATTATCAGCACTAGGAGCAGATTTTAAGAAGAATTAGTCCGCTGTATGCTCCTTTAAGGGAGGAAATGAAAGCTGGAGTTTTACTGTAAAAGGATGGTCATCTGCCTTTTTACTTCTGAATGTGTCTTCCCATCTCCATCCAACAGGTCTGTGACAGCGAGTGGCATCATCTTTCCCTGAGTGTCCAGTTCCCCTCAGTGACCCTGTATGTGGATGGTGTGACCTTTGACCCCGCCCTCATCCATGACAATGGTGCCATCCCCAACCCTGTCCCCCGTCAGAGGATGTTCATTGGCGCCTGTTGGGGTAAGACTGTAAAAGTTGTGCAGAGTGAATTCACAGCAGACATACAGTTAATCCTGTGGTTGAGATGGAATTTGACAGAAATGAATGTGAATGAGTGAGCTCTTTTTTTTTTTTTTTCTTTTTCTGCACAAAAGCTCTGAGCAGCCGTGCTTTTTATTCCTCCTTTTTTCCTGTCACTGAAATGTTATTTAAATCGCACGTCTCCGAAGACAGCATATTGACATTTTTGGCAAAACAGCTGCCTATTCTAAAACGTCATGAGGATTTTCAAAACAATCTGTTGAGACATTTTCTGCTTCACACGTTTTAGTCCCACATTTCACTCACTTTGGTTGATCATTGCATTTCAGGTAAATTAGGACCGCAGAGAAACACAAGGGCATGAGCGCTATCAGCCACTTCCGCCCACAATAATGGCCAAAATGGGAGAGTGACTGCCAATTAGCGCTGAAAGACACACACACACACACGCACAGAGACATGTTACAGTCTCTCATCAATAGGAAAAGTCGCTCAGCTGCCTGCGAGGCAGCAGCTGCTGCTAGATAATGAGGAGTTGGTGCATTTTCATCATCTACAGGTTTTTCGCTTGCATTTTCTCACTCGTGTCATTTATTTATTTATTTATTTCGCTCTCCCTGTCAGTCTGTGGCACCTCCAGTCTTCCTCCCACCTCATTTTCATACCTCACGATATTTAAAGTGTCTCTTGCAATTGTTTTTTTCTTTTTTACTATTCCCATTTGACCTTGCTGGTTTTCCCTGCAGAGCCCGAAGAGAAGCAGAAGGAGATACTAAACAACACCATCCCAGAGGCCAGAGACTCAGGTGATGTGCATGTTTTCAATTTGCTGTCAGCATGTCAGCAAGGCTGTGCGGGCATTTTGATGGGTCATTGTTAGTGTATACTCATATCAGAAGGTGAATGTTTAGATTTTTGTATGTTTTTACACTTTACTGTCTCTGGTTTTTAGTGAAGTATGTAGGGGGTTACCACGGCCTGCTGTCTGGGGTGACGGTGCGTCCTGGCAGCGTGGAGCCTCACAGTGTGGTGGAGTGTCTGTACGCCTGCAGGGAGGGGCTGGACTTTGGCGACCTGGAGACTCTCGGATCTGGGATGAAGGTAATTCCTGAGAGAATTGTATTGGGGATTGGCTGCGTAAAGGTCCCTTTTGCATCTGAAGTCTTTAGCAATCAAAATGAAAACAGACTTCAAACAACAGTGCTGTGTTTGATGTTGTTCCTGGTTTCTCATAATCTCTTCAATGATTAGTCTGTGGTTTATTGACAGATACTAATGCAACATAATAACAAACTTCCCAAAATAAAATATTTTAATGATTATTATTACCCTAACCCTAACCCTTACTAAATGTGGTTGCAAAATTTCATGAATTTCCGAAGTTGGAAACCTTTCATGGGCATTAATGGGAATAGATAGTAAATAACAGAAATTAACAGAAATTAAGGGAAATAAACAAGAATAAACCAGAAATTTACTAAACGGAGAGTTGGCCCTTAATGGGGATCTTAAATATAGTTGGGGAAAATATTTTGTTTGGCCAAATTTTGACTATCTATGGTACTCCTCAATCACATGCTCACACGTTAACAGGGATGAACTGGCAGTTTTATAGAGGAATATGAATGTTTAAATAAGTCTCAAATTTTCAAGCTGCAACTTTGCTCTACAGGTTCATGTCAACCCCAGTCAGTCAGTGTTAGTCTTGGAGGGAGACGACATTGAGAGCTTCAACCGTGCAGTGCAGCAGGTCACCTACAGAAACTCTCTACGCTTTGCCACCCCAGGAGTCCGACCTCTCAAACTCACCACGTCACTAAGGTACAAAAACACATACGTAAACAAAAATGGACATAGGCTCTTTTCACAAATGTGCGTGTGTCTCCACAACCGTACAGATAAGAATCGATCGTGGAAAAGGTGGTGTTACTGATTCACCAGCAACACCAGATTTGATTGGACCAGGATGTGGTGCAAACACAGTAACTGCTGTCATAAGTGTGAACCAATGTCACTAGGGTGCATTCATCCTGTGTGTGTTTTTCATAAGTAACCGAGAAAAAAGGCAGGAAATAAGCACAAGGTGCAAGGCCTGAAGGACATGGCAGGGTGAGGGACGGTGATGAAACGAAAGAGAGGAACAGGAAAACTGAACACCACAAATGAACGTTATATCGAACACTTGGTGGCAGTTTATCATGTGCCTGAGAGTTGACCTTTCCTCTAGTAGTGAGTATAAGGCAAATGAAATTTAACTCTCCAGCCTGTGATGTCACTCACTCCTTCAGCATTACACTCATCAAATATGGACCTTGCCTTGGCTGTGATAAGGACTTGGATGGTATGAAAGAATCGATTTTAGAGAGAACATGTCAAAGCAAGAGATAACAGAATATCTTATCTCTTTTTGGAGCCAAGTAAAGTGTCTTTGCGGGAGTAATCTGCAAGGGGGCAAATTATTTTCTCTTGGTTTTTCAGTAACTGAGGATGTTAAACAATAATCTTGCGCTGGTTGTTCCCGTCGTGCTGCCCTTTACATCTGTTCACTTCATTTCTCTTAAAACCTTTTCACATTGAGGACACATTGTTCAAGAAATGAGCACGTTTCTAGCCATTCATATTTTTGGTATTACCGTTTTTTTATATCATGGTTGGCACGTCCAGGACAACACTGTTCTGCTCCTGCATGATCCCAGAAAACGATCCCACATTGGTTCAGTGTGCATCCCACTGAATCACCTGACTGAGAAATAAAAAGCACACAAACTCCACGTCAGTGCTCAGCCATGCTTAACAATTGCAAACTGGTTCCCTGGCTTTAGCAGTCACTTTTAGCTGATGAAATATTAATTCACCTTGGGAAGTACGGAGAATTATATTAAAGTAAGCAGCTTGCCAACTAGTTGGATCTCATCAGATTTTCTTATTACTGTCTTCAGGGACTGTTGTTTTTGTTGCATTTTGAAAATATAACAGTGATTAAATGAAGTTAGTGCTGGAGTTTTTTTCTTTTTTTGTATTTAAGAATTCAATGATTCAAGGTCATGGACAGTTTTTTTTTTTTATGATGTGCATCAGAGTTGTTTTGTTTTTTTCAATGTGTTTTATTGCGTGTGTGTGAAGATTAGACCGATTTGAGGCCAGGAGTTACCCAGATGGCTGAACAGCAGGCCCTTCTGGAGAGGCTGATAGAAGCAGCTGCTCACTCTGATAGTGGAAATGTAACACACGAACACACACGTACACACTCTCTGCTTAATCCCTTTTCAAACATGATGCAGAATTATAGTACAGATAAATAAATATATGTAAGCAGTGTGTCATCAATCAGATTGGCTCGGCCTTCCTGGCAGGAAAATTGAATTTATAACAACAGAGATACTGCAGTTTGACATTCCTTACTTTCAGCCTCACAACAGAGCGAAGTTAACCACAACTGTGATGGAATTTCCACACTGGATTTTGAGAACAATATTGGACTGTGACCTTTTGGTGCATGATGCCTGTGCCAACTTTCTTGATTCACTTGGTCTCACTCCTTCTACTTTGAGAAGCAGTGAGTCTATGACCCACCTAGTGGTGTTTTTAGTAAAATCAGGACTTAATCGCAGTGACCAACGTTGCAATAATTTCAGAGATATTTTAGTCTGAATGAAAGCAGTGGATCTACTGACTTTGCTTTTGTCCAGCATGGATTCACAATCATTTTAGCAAAGTTAACTAATGGAATTTGTTTTGACTTCTTCGACCTTCGACATGACTTCCCACCTTCCCAGATGTTTCAATGAGGAGAGCTGCCTGTCGCTCAAACAGCTGGAGGGGTACCTGGTGGTTCTCCAGCCTGATGCCCCTCAGATCTCCCTGTCTGGGGTCGGCCCCCATCTGGCTCGCCCTGCACCTGAATTCGAAAGTCCCCGGGGTGTCCCTCTTTTCCCTGAGCTCAGGATCGTGTGTTCCCTGTCTCATGCTGTCAACACAGCTGCACAGGGGATGGAGGGAGGAGGTGAGTCATACATAAAACAGTTCAGACTAATGAAGGTTTAACAGGCTTTCTTTTTACCTTTTGGCTGCACTGTGAGATTTTCTCTGCATCCTGGAACCATTTCTTTCTCATGCATTTGTCTCTTGTCCTTCCCTTCACAACTTAGCTTTGATGTCTGATGCCGTGGCTCATACCTTGGACGGCTGTGAAGTCCAACCGCTGGGGGAGGAACTAAACCCAGAGAGGGAAGAACTTCTGGTGGACATGGATGTCGTGCGGGAGAGAGGATTGGAAATCATCAATACCACCGCTTATATTGCCATCACAGGTACATCCTAAAAATGAAAATGTATCCATTTAATACAGCCAATCAATTCAAGCTGTTAATACATAGATACTGGCCTGTCTTCTTTTTTATTGTCTTCTCTTTTTTGTTCATCCATCCTTTCAGGTGCCGAATCCATCTCCGTGTACGAGGACGTCCTTCGTTCGGTGCACTACCGACTGGCCAAAGGCTCAGCCCGCTTTGAAAGGCGTTTCCGCCTGTCCTGCTCTGAGATGAACGGCAGATACACCAGCAACGAGTTGACTCTGGAGGTGAACAGAAACATCACTCACATACAGTCACCCCTGTTGTGCTGACATGAAGATTTGAAATCCTGTAGCTATGAGCAGATACGTTTCTCTGTCTTTGGGACTAGTTTGTGTGTGAAAGTGAGCCTTTAGGCTGAGATTGAGCTGTTACAAAAACAAAAAACAAAAAAGCCAAAAAAAAAAAACTTCACAGCTGTCCTCCTTCCTTCCTCAGGTCAACTTCCTTCACTCTCTTGATAGTCTGTACCACCCGTCCCACCTGTTGGCCTCTCAGCAGCAGTTTCTCCATCCGTCCCAGCATGCCGGGGAACTGAGCGGACACACCCTGCCTAATCCACACCGCAACTCAGGTGACATTTGCCTTCCTCTGGCTTTCACACTTTATGAGCCCTCAAAGTTTGCAAGAATAACATTCATTGTATGCAGCCCCTGTCTAGAAAATACATTGCTTAACAATATAAGACAATAACAACGGTTAGGCTGAAAAACAGCAAATATTAACAGGTATTTGGGTGAGTCTTTAATTGCTTTAAAAACTGTTTTCACAGATCTGTTATGGCAAGCTTTGAAAAGTTCCAGATTTATAACTTCAAAGCCCCAGTCCTCTTTGGTTGTACTCCTGCGGAGAGGAACAAAAAAACCAAAAGTCCCAAGTTACCTACTGCTGATAAGGGACTGCAGCTGGTCTCTAATGTTGGCAGGTCACTGACCATGCTGAAGAAAATAAGCTAATTACAGGTTCCACACTCTGAATTTGATGTGGAGCTAGTGGAACAAATAGTATTTGCACAGTGTGGTGAACACTTTAGGTGTTTCAGCTGTGCAGTAACTTTGCAGTGATTTAGGTTGAATCACAGTATCCACAGAGTCTAACTCCCTAGAGTTTTAAAAAGATCGATTAGTATAATTGTGTTGTTTTTCACACTTTCGTTCACAGAGTGGGGAAATCTTGGGGCAGAGCTATTAATTGAACTGTATTAATTTACTGAATGAATAGAGGTCAACATTTAAACTTGCAGAAACCAAAACAATGGTATTATATTGCTATATGGATTAAAACCAATCCTATTTGGTTCTAATAGAATGGCCAATAGAATCAACAGACCCTGTATTCAATATATTAAGAGTATTTCTCTGTCATGCTTTTTTTTTTTTTTTTTTTTTTTTTTAGATAATTCAATAAACAGAGTGGGAGTGCACTAATCAGTAGGATGGTGGTTCAATCACAGCTCATAAAATCCTTGGGCAAGATACTGAACCTCAAAGTACCTTTATATGTTGTTCCGTCAGTCCATAAGTGTGCGTAGGTATGGTCGTATTATATAATATCATAGCTGTGGAGATTGATGACACACAGCCATAAGATACTTCAGGCTTTGACAACACACAGTATTTGCTAATGGAATGAATTCGCTGCTTCATTTGTTGACCGTAAGAGAAGTAGAATATCATCAATTCTAAATAATTTTCTCTCTGTGATTCTCTCCGTGTTTTCTTTGACAGTGGTACCAGGAGCAGCCACCGTTATCATAATGGTGTGTGTGGGTTTCCTTGTTGTCATGGTGATCCTGGGCGTTTTCAGAATCCGCTCCATCCATCGCCGTTCGGAAGGTGCCAGGGGCGGAGCAAAGGAGGGTAGCAACCAATGGGACGACTCTGCGCTCACTATTATCGTCAACCCGATGGAGGTAAACCACAGAACAATGATTGATAGCCATCAATTCCCCCTTTAGCTATTGTTCTAATCCACGCGGTCTTTCCTGCAGTCTTATGAGTCTCGTATGGGCATCTGCGCCGACAATGAAGCGGAAGGGGAGGAAGATGAAGAGGTAGCAGAGTCACCTGACGATGCAAGTGATGACCAGCAAATCATCATCAAGAAAGAGGGGAGAGACGGCAACGCCCGTCGCTACTGAGCCACATGTATCCCTGCACCAGTTCTCATGGAAACCACAAACCGGCTCACCAGTCACACACTCCAACACTTTTAATATCAACGACTGCTGACACCACTAGTATAAGGAATGTATGCTTACAAACACTACGCACAACAAAGTCACTGTAATACTCTTGACACGCAATGCCATATGTGACCTATAGCCAACGATGGGCTGTTGTTCTCCACCTAAATGTTCAATGGCACAATGTATACAGTTAATGTAATTTAACCGCCTGAGCAAACCCCACCAGAATTGAATGTGGTGCACCAGTTCTAAATCACACAATGGTCATGTGTCTGTAAAGTGTAATACTGGTTGAATGAGTTTTTCTTTTCCTTTTTCTTTTTTGGAAAAAAAAAACAAAAAGGATTGTATTCTATCTTTTATTATCGAACACCGAATGAAATCTTCACAAAATGACAACTGGATCAATCTGCAACATACAGGCCTTGAGTAGATCTGTAGGCACAGACACAAGCCTTGATCCCGACATGTCTTTGCTCTCCCTTATTAGACTGACTCGAGAAGTCTGTGCACAAGCTCTTTTCTCCCTGTTTGCATTCTCTCAATGCATTCCTCAACCACCTTTACCCACAGAGCGAATACAGTGAGATCAGACATTACGGTCACTCTCCCTGACGATATTTTATGTAGGACTGATGATAAGATTTGAGGACTATGAACCAATAAACCTCACCCTTTACACAACTTGGTACTTTTGCAATACTCCTACAATACAGACTGATATCCTCTTGAGTGTTGAGTCAATGATATCTCAGTGAGGTTTCTGGTTCAAACTGGGTCTTTCAAAATTTCAGCTTGTGCCGCTAAATAATAATAATAATAATAAAAAAAAAAAACATCGCCATCTACAATAAAAATAACCTGACCTCTGACCCCTTCCCAGTGACCGCTGGAATGTCTCTAAATGACTCTCACTGCACTGTTTCACTCACTGCACACTGCTCTTACAATAACTGCAAACATCACATACAAACAAAAACCCCACACATAACACACACACTCTCCGTAATGCTACCCCTGCTGTCTCCAGAATGTCAGCTCAGCTTGGGCAGTTTTGATTGTATTGATTGTAATGAATTTTCTGTACATACAATGATGACTATTATTGTTATTACTATTATTATTATTACAGCCACTCTTTCTCTGTCTGCACACTTTGAGAAGGAGCAGATTATCATTTCCTTTCTTTGCCATTAGAGTAATCACCCTGACTGCATTGGAAACCAGTATAATAATAATAGTAGTAGTGATAAGGATGATAATCCCTGGCTTGATGAGTGTCTCTTAATTTGTGTGTGATGTTGTAATTTAAGAATTTGTCAATATCTGAATCACAGAAAAAGGAGGGCACATTGTTGTGATACGTCATTGTATCTCGCTTGTTTTACTTTTCACGATTCCACCTAATTTTTTTCATGCATCGAAACTTTCTTTTTAATTTTTTGTATTTACTTTTCTCTCCGTCAACTCTCTTTGGTTCACTGAATGTCCAACTGTGTGCTTCTCCTCACCTCTCCCTCCCTGCCTTTCTCCTTCACCTCTCCCTCACACTCCCTCTGTGTCTCTTGCTGTCTGTCTGTGTAGCCTATCAATGTGCAGTGCTAAACCTGTCAGTAAATAAAGCCTGTTGTTTTTTGACTGTGATGTTAAGAAGGAATAAACATTGCATCGATTAATAACTTATTATTACTATGTTACTATTGGAACATTATCTGTAATTATTGATACAATGATGAAATGGATTATGCTGACTAATTGTTATTGAGAACTGTCAGAAAACATTACAAAATTCATAATAAAAACACTATATGACGTCTCCATGAGAAAGAGTTCTTGTTAGAGTAGGATTCATACAATATTACTGCCTTGCCAATAACAACAAAGTAAAACTACCATATTGTATATATCCCAGGAGTTTTGTAAATCCATTTAATCTCATTTATTAAGTTATGTACCCGACTAAAAAATGGGCCTTCAAACACCTGTGCAACTCAGAGCTCACTGGACTTGCTCCAAGCCCATCGCCCTAAAACTTTACCTCCTGAGATCCACGCTTTTACTTGGTTTTCACGTTGATGGGAATTGTTAGCTCTTATTTTACACTGATTATTGTAATGTGCCCTGGCAAAGAAATTTAGAGATGAAATAACTGTAGTGGATAAGCTCATACACATTTCTTGAAATAGACTTTAACTACTAGATCAAGTTTTTATTTCTTCACACATGATCTTCAACAATATCGTGATACGTATGTGTTTATGTGTAAACACACACAAAATCTAAACTCTGACAGTGAAAAGGAGGCTGCCTTGTAAAAAATGTGCTGTGCAGAATAATGTTGAATAAATAATTTTAATCCTAGTAGAATTATGAAGCAGCACAAATTATTTACATATCTAAGTACTGGTAAAAGAGTAAGTAAAGTAATTTAAATGATACTTATACTACACCACTTTTATTTATTTATCTCCAAATTACCTCTGTCTACTAAAAACTGTGAACATGTAATAATCAATCATTCTAAAAACTAATATTTATATTTGCCAAAAAATATATAACTTTAAGATTTTTTTTTTTTTTTAGATTAATCTCCACAATGATGTGTTTTATTTTATTTGAATTAAACCTTTGAGCTACGTTCATTTCTCCGGCGCAGACGTCCTCTTACGTAAGGAGCTTTGAGAATCGCGAGCCGACGTGACGTTCCGCCGCACGCCAACCGCTCGGTGGAGGTTTTGTGGGTCATGGAGGAGGAAGGTAAATAAAAGAGCAGCACGGATAACGCTCGGTTACCGGGAGGTTTGATTCGCTGGATGCCGGAGCTGTTCGTCCTGACACGGCCGTAAGAAAAGAAGAGCGGACGCAGGAGGGGAGCGGAGCGGCGGGACGGTCGTGTCGGTTACAGCAGCAGCTGTCGGCGGTGAGGCGAACACAACGTTGCCCGTCTATTGACGCCCGTTAGCGGACACACTACAGGAGCCCTACTGTAGCTAGCCACCGCCGTTAGCTACAGTGGTAATCCGGTGGGAAGCCAATTGGCCTTTATTTCTTGATATTAAGCCCTTTTTAACTTTCTATTTAACCAGAGGCATGTTAGCTAACATATAAAGAAATATATCGGCTAACGCGGAGAAAGCTAATGTTGCCGTTTGTGAATAAGTTAGCTCCAGTGCTAACACTGTGCAGCGCACCGACCGGTCCCAGCCACTCACCTGGTTTGACAAAATGACAGTAAATTTAATGGTAATAATGATTATCCCTGCTTTGGATTGCATGCAGGTGTGTTGCCGTGTAAGCCTATGACTGAGTTAATCTTCACAATAAAAGTTGGACGTGTGTGAAAGCGAAGTAAAAGGTATGTGGCATGTAAGAGAGGGAGTAAATAAGTGTCCCAATGGCTTATCTGTCATAGTGTGTATTAATATCTTTCTAATCCTCTTACTTTGGCCCTGATCATCACAGAGCAGCTGTTTGACTCGAACAGAATAAAATATCCTTAGATCCACCTGTAGGATGGACTGTAATACTTTCTGTTCTGGTTATAGGTGGACACTGTTGTGGAGGAATACAGTGGCACACACAGGGAATAAACTTTCTCTTCCTGACATTTCATTATGGAAATTGTAACCATTAGGAATTCCTCCTGGGGCGAAGAAAAGTTGAGCAGTCCAGCATGTATAACAGTTTCTCTGTTCATCCCTCTGCCTGAAAACAGCCCAGTGACCTGAGTAGCAGGGTTTCCGAATGGGCAAGATATGTATTTAGTTTCAGAGTTTGCATTTAGGGACTAAATCAATTTCAAGGATTTCTTTTATCTTAAATTTTGAACATGAGGTGAGTGATCATCAGGTAGAAAAGGGTCAAAGAACTCTAATAAGACTGTAATGCTATATCTAATGGTTAAATTAATGCAGTGACGTTAAACCGGTCTGTCATTTTATTATTTTTGAAGTAATGCCAATCCCAAACAGGTTTTTCTACAAAAACCTTTTATTTGATTGAACAAATTTACAGTTTCAATTTCAAACTCAAAATTCTCAAATAACTGGAACTTTAATATTTGGCAGTTTTTAAATTTGGTTTTAAGGACACAAATTAGGCAGGGCTAATGTATGCTTAACATTAATCGCAAACTGTAAATTCAATATGGTGATTTTTGAATAATTTTTTGTTTAAAAGCTGTTATAAATTTAACAGCTGAAATTTTCTGGACTCACTGGAATAGCTTAGTGAAATATGCAGTAAATGTCTGTGCCTGCCGGGCCATCATATCCACATTATTTATGGGTCAACCTAAGCCAGGAAATGAGACGGAAAACAGCAGATGGAGCTTGAATTTGGTTATGTGACATGAGGCTATCTGTGCTGCATGGAGTCCCTCGAGGTTTTAGCTGGCCGGTCGGCTTGTAAAGGGGTCAGAAAAACGACAAACTGTTTTTGCGCAGTTAAAAATAATGAATGCTGAATATTTAATGTATACTAATCACTGAATGATTTTTGTCATTTCAATATTCCCAAAGAACAAAAAATGCTCTCATTTGAACAGGGTGATTCTGCAGAGGTGTACAGAGAGCTTCACTTTATTTTTGTGTAGATTGTGTGTGAGGCCTGCACTGCTGTCATCTTCACTTTGCAATTAAGCTTCATACTGTGCAACACACCTTTGGGGATCATCTTGAATTAATCACACCACAGCAGCTATCCAATGCTGTTTATCAGTGTGACTGAACAGTGGGATGGCCAGAAATAAGATACCATGAACTTTCATGAACTCATATTGAATTATTGGCAATTGTTCGGAAAAAAATTGAAATATTGAAAATGACAAACGCATCTCTTCATCCCCTCTTCAGTTCTCAGGTGGTCTGTTTGGGTTTGCCTTGTCCTTGTGTTGCCATGGCGATGCGGGAGTTGGTGGAGGCAGAATGTGGGGGAGCCAATCCCCTCATGAAGCTGACGAGTCACATGACGAAGGAAGGGGGGGCATGGCGACACCGCTCAACGCCTACAGTGAGTAATTTGTCGTCATTCATCAAAAGTTTCAATTTGAAATTTATCAGCTCAACAATTTCCAAATCATTTCTGACAGGCTTGGGAGTAATTTTATTAGTTTTTTTTTTTGTTTTGTTTGTTTGGTTGTTTTTTCATTTTTTGTTTCAGATTCCCCCCACTCCTATTGAAATTGCAACTGAAGAAGAGGTTAGTGCTCATGCTCTTTTACATATTTCATATGCTGTACCTACATAAAGACTGTTGAATGTTTTGTGACAGTTTTTGTGCATACTGGATTAAATTTCTTCATGTACCTCTAAAAATATGTTGTATAGCTGTATAGTAACATACTTGTATTTTGTTCAAGCTGGTGAATGAGTTCCTTCAGGCACCCCCACGACCCCCTCACACATTTGACATGGGCCAGCTTCTGGAGGAAATGCAGCAGATTGACCAACAGAGCTACAGACAAGCTCCGCAGAGAGGTATACTTCGTTATTATTATTATTATTATTATTATTTTATTGTGCATTTTACATCCAAATTCCAATTATTTATTTATTTATTTTTTAGGTTTAACCTGTTTTCTATATTTTGTTTACTGTATACCTTCACGTTACAGCTCCAGATGTGGCAGCGTTGGCCCTCTCTGGTGACTGGGCAGCCGAATTCCTCTCTGGATCTGATGCTGCCTCCACACCAGGACTCATTGCTCTTGGTGATGCAGCAGATGCTGACTGGACGAGAGAGTTTATCGCTGAGGCTGCAGGTAGTTTTGAGTTTATCATAGTTGCTTGTTCCTTTCCTCTGGATACAGGCACCTAACGTAATGTGCTTGTCATGTTTCTGCAATCATTAGCATTCAGTCATATGTTATCAGCTTTAACTGACATCAGAGCATATTTAGATCCTCTTGTGCATATATGGAGGTGTAATGTTTTTGGTTCCTTGTTTTTTCTTTTCCAGATCCAGGACGCTGGGCAGAGGAGTATCTGGAGCAGTCAGAAGAGAAGTTGTGGCTTGGAGACCTGGGAGACAAAGAAAATGAATGGTTAGAACAGGGGCTTATTACATGGCTAGAGAGTGCTGAAGTAAGAAGATGAAAAATTGCTCATGTACTTCAGCCGCATTGTGAAGGGAATAACATAGACCAAGAGCAAGGCAGAAAATGAATGGTATATTGGAATGCAAGTCGAAACTTTGATAATGACCTTGTTTTGGTGTCTTGAGAATTTAAATTTTTCACTCTCACAAGTTTGTGTAGCCTTGTCAGGTGTGGAACCATGAGTTCTGGCAAAAGACAATGATGCATCTCAGAAGGAGATGAAAAGCAGTTTGCAATGTATCAGTTATCTTATTAATAATGACCTCGTCCATTAATGGAAAGCATTTTCTTCTGTTTCTCGTTTAAAACCTTTATGATGATGTAATAATGATATTTTGGATATTTTTTTAATGTCCACCTTACAGGACAAAGGAGTATCAACCAGGAGAGGAGCTGAGGCAGACTGCCAATGAACTCGTCTCAAAGGTTGATGACCCTAAATTACAAAATACAGAGGTGAGCAGTGTGTTTGCCTTTTTCTGCTTGACATTGGATGGTTTTATACCATGTGTGATTCATTTTTCACATCATCTATCGCCACATCTTTTGTCCTTTTCTTTAACATTTTGTAGAGCAGAATAATTAGTAATTTTGATCACTCAAGGTTAAGAGAGTGGTTGAGTTGGAAGGAAATTTACAATATATTCCTGTGAACCAGACCAGTTAGTAATGGTAAATACATTTTTGTTGTCCTGTTTTGTTTTGGTTGTTGTGTAGTTCCTTCGGTTCGTTAGGCAGATTGGCGAGTGCAGTGTGACAGTGGAGAGCAGAACAGACAGACAGCTCACAGATAAAGCTCAGGCTGAGGAGGCTCAGAACTGGGCCTCCAACCTCAACCAGGTATGCATCTCTACCCACTGAGGAGGGGATGATTGCAACTGGGAATACATTGGGGAAGCACTTTAGTTCAGTTTAATGCAGTATAGGCTCTGGCTTGTGACTCATCACCTCAGTATCTGATGCAGGGTAACATTTTCCACACATGTAACCAAAGGCAGCCACTGCAGTCCCTGTAATATGAAGCTCAAGTCTGCAGACCATAGCAGATGGAATTTGTTCAGCAAAGAGAGAACTCTTCTTACTATTAGCTTCGCTTCATATGCATTGGGCTTTTACTTGTAATAATAATATTAATATGTTTTACACCACTGTTAATCTAATAACTGCAGCAGGAAATGTGCTGTAAAAAATGCAAGTACATAACTTGGTACATAAAGGAACATAAAACATGAATCTAAAATTTGATGGGTTAGTAATAAAATATCATAAAAACAATAAATAAATAAATAAATAATTTCAAAAAGTGGGCTCCATGGGTTCGGTTCCCAGGCCTGGGCCTTTCTGTGCAGAGTTTGCATGTTCTCCCCGTGCTTGCGTGGGTTTCTTCTGGTTACTCTGGTTTCCTCCCACCATCCAAAGACATGTATGTTTAGGTTGACTGGCGACTCTAAATTGTCTGTAGGTCTGAGTGAGTGTGAGTGGTTGTTGGTCTCTGTTTGTTGGCCTTGTGATGGACTGGCAACCTGTCCAGGGTGTACCCTGCCCTCTCCCATTGTGAGCTGGGATTGGCTCTGGAACCTCCCATGATCCAGAAATGGAAAAGCAGTAGAAGATGGATTAATTAACGAATTTCAATAAGTTAAATTGATTCCATAGAAAGCATAAAATAAGTAAGAGATCAATATTGTACAGTTATTGCAATCTTGATTTCAATCCATTTTCAGCTCAGGCAAAAAAAAAGACACCAGATTTTGTGTTTTTTAACTATATTACACCAAAAAAATCACAATATTGTGCAAGCCAATTATTGCCTGGAACAGAAGCAGTAGATTAGAAGTTGGATATAAAGAAAATACTGATCTTTATGATTAATTATGAGATAAAAGTCAAAATCATTAAATGGCAGCCAAGACTCAGTGTTAAATTAATTTTTATTTGGTAACAAATAAATTTGACTTTATAGGTCAAAAATTGAATGAAACGTTGTTGACAGTTATCGAATTTTGAACTTTTGACTCTTAATTGTAATAAAAATGTAATTTATTTATTATTTATCCAACTTTTCAACTACTTCCTGTATTGTCCTGGCAGAAAGGGGCTTCTGTATTATACTGTGCATGTGCAGCTCTCAGTCCTGTCAGTCCTGTTTGCTATGGATCCATTGAAATTAGCCACCCTCTAACTTGACATGTAATTTTCCCATTTTTGACCTACCTCTGACCTCTTGGCTTTCCATTCCCAATTAACATTCATTTACTCACACTACTTAAAATTGCTCCTACTCTACCCGTCCCTTCAACAACAACAACAACAACAAAACAAACCTCCCCACCCATCGCCCCTTCCTCAAAACATTGCCCCATTCCCCACCACCACCCCTCCTCGCCTCCAAACATAGTTCCTGATGGAGACAGGGGGAGGGAGTCTTCCTCTGGAATCCCCAGAGAGGAATGAGAAGATTGAAAAAACTAAAGCTAAACAGGCAGAGCAATGGGCCAAGGTCATCAGGCAGGTAGGACCTCTTTGGTCGTGGTAGCGATAGGTGTTTTATTTTCAGCTGAAGTTAGAGTTGTATTTAAGTTTCACTTCTAGTGCTGTAGTTTAAGTTTTTTTCTACATGAAGAGGCAGGTTAAACTCATAACATTTTAGTTTCTGTTGAGTGCATTTAAAAGTGCAAGTAAAAGCAGCAGGAGTTAATTAGGGCAAAAGTAGGAGCAGGAGAAAACAAGTGTTTTCTTTGCTGTCTCTTATTTAATCTTTTCATCCTTTTCATTCATTTCCCTCTCTTTTCTCCCGTTTTGATGTAACCGTCTTCAGCTTAAGTAACAGTTTTGATAGGCAGTATATGCAGACTCCACTCAACCACCGTCAATGTTTTTCATTGCTATTCAGGTTTCAGAGGAGTCAGCTGAAGCCTGGGTGGATGAGTTCACCACATCAGGACCAGATTTCCAACAAGCAAAAGCTGCAGTGGAAGTGAGCCAAGAATTGGTGACAAATAACCTTTAAACCCAAAGCTAAAGCTACTGTCTGTCAACATGGAAGTTAGAGTACATTACTGTAATTAGTGTCAACTTGCTTTTGATAAAGCATTTGTATAAAGCTCTGTTTCCATTAGAGATTAAACGGGAAACTGTCCTTTTGTCACTGTCATGTGCCAAAACACCATCAGTACACACTTATGTTTCACTGGGAAAAGTCAAATGTGTCTATGATACTGAGATGTATATGATGTTTGGCGTGAAGTAATGGTGTTTGTCATTTTGTTAGAGTGACGTGGATTTCTGGGAGAAGCTGCAGCAGGAGTGGGAGGAGATGGCTAAGAGGGATGCTGAGAGCCATCCCTGGTTGTCTGACTTTGATCAGCTACTCAGCTCTTCTTATGACAAGGTAGCTGTCAACCTGCTTAGACCAGCCATCTGCTGAGAGATACTATATGTTCATAAGTTTGAGGGTTTTTCTTCTGTTTGTTGCAGGGGTATCAATTTGAAGAGGACAATCCCTACTTATCCCATCCAGACCCTTTGTCAGAGGGAGTGAAGCGAATGGAGGCAGGGGATATCCCTGGTGCCGTACGGTTCTTTGAAAGTGCTGTACAGAGAGAACCAGACAACCAGCTGGTGAGTATGGCATTTTTCAGTTTTTAATTTCCTTAGTCACTTTCTGAATTATGACAGTTCATTAAAACTCCTACTTTTTAATTTAGCTGTAGTTTTTCCCCTAACACAAAGTAAATGTGATTGTAATGGTCTTCTGTACATACATCTACTTTCTTTGAACGCAGGCATGGCAATATCTTGGAACCTGTCAGGCAGAAAACGAACAAGAATTTGCTGCCATCAGCGCCCTCCGCAGGTCAGAAAATAATAAAATTTAATATGTGCAAGAAACAAATTAATATTTTGTCAGCTATAAAAAATTATAGATCTGAGGTAACTGAGACAGTTATGCCTCAGGACCTCATTTGATTTGATTTGAAACTCATATTGATTATTTCCTGATTTGTAATTTCTTTCTTTCTTCTCTCATTAGATGTATAGAGCTGAAGAACGACAACCTGACTGCTCTGATGGCATTGGCTGTCAGTTTCACCAATGAGTCACTGCACAGGCAGGCCTGTGAGACTCTTCGTGATTGGCTAAAGCACAATCCAAAATACCACTCTGTCTGGGAGCAGAATGAGCGAGAACGCCAAAAGGATGGTGCCCGAGATAAGGAGAAGGACAGGGAGCGGTTCGGGTCACTGCTGCCAGAGTGAGCCATTTCAGCAGAATATACAGATTCAGCATCCAGTGGTACCTAAATGCTTCAAATAATGTCTTCTAACCTTTTCTTCTCATTCTTGTTTTCTTTTCCTGCTCAGATCTTTGTTTACTGATGTCCAGACCCTGTTCCTGCGTGCAGCCAATTCTGACCCAGCCCAAGTGGACCCTCAGTTGCAGTGTGGTCTGGGAGTCCTCTTCAACCTCAGTGGAGAGTATGATAAGGCAGTGGACTGTTTCAGTGCTGCTCTCTCCGTCACACCGCAGGTTGGTGAAGAATTGTACCTTCATCGCCTTCCAGATGCAGCACTCTTCTCCTGTGTTGTCCTTCGATGGGCTAAATCTAACTTTTGCTGGTCTTTAAGAATAACAGTAAAGATCTCTTTTCCCCTGAAATCTGTCTTCACCCCTCCTGAGCTGTTTTCTTTTCTCCATCAGGACTACTTGCTGTGGAACAAGTTGGGTGCTACATTGGCCAATGGGAGCCGTTCGGAGGAGGCAGTGGCCGCCTACAGGAGGGCTTTGGAGTTGCAGCCAGGTTTTGTCCGTAGTCGCTACAACTTGGGCATCAGCTGTGTCAACTTGGGAGCACACAGGTGAAGGAGAAATGTTGTTGCTTTTTGTTTTTGTATACACAGTGGAAATGTGTATACCCTTGTGTTAAAGCAGTTTCTGGAGTTGATTTGTGTTTTTGAATGCTCTATGACAAGACTGGAGTACGTTTCCTACACTGTCTGCCTTTGGTGTGAACACACATTCTTATAATGAAAATGGTTAAATAACTAAAAATTCTCCTGATTATTTTTGTTTTGACCTTATTGTGCTGTCTTTGACTGAGACAGTTTTAGAACTTAACAAGCCTAAGCGAAATACAGTTGTTTTGACTTCCACTAGATGGCAACAATGGTTCTTTGTTTCCAATGAAATTGATTCACTCTAATACAACCGCCTTGTAATTCATTTCATCGTCCTGTTGCTTTTACAGTTCACTTTTTCTCATGATAAGAGATCTCATGATATCAACTATGGTCTTTTTGGAGGAGTCATATTATATTATATTGAATTGGACTGTACGACCATAAAGAAGATAGGCCAGCAGTAACAGAATGTGTTAATTTGATAAAGCTTACTTACTATGATCTTTATGTGGTGAACTTATCAAGAATTGCTGTTTAATTTTGCAACTCATGTAAATTTGTCTGAAATTAGATGTTCATCTTCTCTTTGATCCCCAGAGAGGCAGTGGAGCACTTCCTTGAAGCACTCTCTCTACAGCGTCAGGCTATTGGGGATGGAGGGAGAGCTGCCAGGGGGCCTGGAGGTGCAGCAGCAAACATGATGTCAGACAACATCTGGTCTACCCTGCGCATGGCTCTAAGCATGATGGGAGAGAGCTCTCTGTACGCTGCTGCTGATCGTCGGGATTTGGACGCATTGCTCGCTCACTTCTGTCAGCGAGAGGTTGAAGGTGGAAATGAATGATGTCCAGCCAGTGGAGGGCTTATTGAGTGTGAATGTGGTTTGCTGGGAGGTACATGTCTGGGAGACTGAGCAATGTAAAGAGAATCAAATTCATAATGATAAGAGAGAAATGAAGATGGGAGACACTGTGAATTGTTCACCTTTCTTGAGACATCATCTTGTGCTTGTGTGTGGTTTGATGACTTCTATCAAATGTCGCAGTATTAGTTTACCTAGAGAGAAGGAGCAAGCAGTGATACAGTCATTGTATTTCACATGCCTGACAGTGCTCATTTCCATTTTCAAGGAGAACTGGGTTTGATATGAAATTTGGTCTCAATGAAGAAAGTAAGTTATAAAGAACGAATGAATCACTTCCGTATTCAGTAACCAGCAGTGTGGACAGTTATGTTTAGCATGACACTCAACCCTCTAATAGTCTTTCTTAACAGCAGGTTGTAAATTGAACTGTATACTTATTGCGGTTATGTAAATTAAAGGTACAGTCTTGCCATGACATTGAAAAGAGTGCTGCTTTTTATCAAAAGTGCTCTGAAGACGAGGTTTTTGCCAGTTTGGAATACAAACACTAGTCAGAAGTTCTTCAGTGGCTTGTTTTTTTTTGTGTGTGTATGTATGTGGGGTTTTTTTTTTTTTTTTTTTCCTTATTTAATTTTTTTGTTTTTATCAACTCTCAGCCGGGACAATGAACTGACAACCAGCAGGACTGTTACTATTATGATAAGGTGTGTGTATGTGTAGTGTGTGTGAGAGTGTGTTTGGGGCTGGATGGAAGATATTAATCATGCATCAGATGATAAGATCATATAATTGTAATGTCATTAAAAATGATTTCTCGGGCTCCTCCCATACTCTTTTTTTTTCATATTGCTCTTGTAAAACAATTTGCTTCATTGTAAAATAATGCTATATGCCATATTGTGTATTGTAACATAATTGTTGCACTATAATTGTTTTCAGGCTAGTAACATCCTGACTGCAATGTTTAATATAATATTCAGCAATAAAGCTTTGATTCCAAATATAAATGAGTCTGTGTTTTTTTTCCCTTTTGTTTTTGGTTTGTTGTGTGTGTGTGTGTGCTTTTTTTTAGCAAACAAATTTGCCAGGTGATCAGAGAACTTTGATGAACAGGTAGGTAACAACTGTATCAACGTAAGGACTGGCTGCAACTAAATCCATGTAGGATGTCAATTAAATATGTCTGCAGTGGGCGACTAGATGATTTCTAGTCTACTGTCAGCATCTATTTTTTTTCTTACAAGGCAAGGCTTTCAAATTGTTCCATTATTGTGGAT
The DNA here is from genome assembly GCF_900963305.1 of Echeneis naucrates. Lineage (NCBI taxonomy): Eukaryota > Metazoa > Chordata > Actinopteri > Carangiformes > Echeneidae > Echeneis > Echeneis naucrates. The sequence goes on from NC_042516.1 coordinate 16,582,357, forward strand.
TATGTCTCCTTTCTGGGTTGGTCTCCGTTTAATTTACACTGCTAAAAAGTATTTTAATCGAAGTGGAACATAATGAAGATTTAAAATTGTGTAATGAAAAACACGTTCTAATAATAATTTGGATTCCAATTTAAATACATATAATTCTTCCTCTTTTTTCATAATGCGCCATTTTACTGTAAGGACATCAGTGTGTCTTCATCATTCATCGGGGCTGATGTATCCACAGTGGTTGGATAGGACTGCTCCGTTTGGTTCATTTCAATTTCACGTGAAAAACAAAGCACGCGTTTATTTCCGCTTTCAAGCGCGTCATCACCACAACGCCCCTCCCACTTCTAGAAGCGCCGCAGTCTGAGCCAATCAGCGCCGGGAAGACAGAAACGGCCCGAATCGTGATTGGCTTATTCAAAAATAGCACGTAAGCAACCCCGCCATTTAAATGTTTTAAAAGTCGTGTGTGTGCCGCAGTTTGTATGAAGTGTGGACTCCATCAGAGCAGGTTTAACTTTAACGCTCAACGATTCTTCTCGTTCAAGGTGAGCAAAGAGTTTCAATGGCGTGTTTGGTTCGTGTGAGCTAAAGCAAGCTGCACCGTTAGCTCGGTTTTCTTCACTTATATCACGCTAAACAGTGAACTGAGAAACATCAAGCTGAACGACCTTAGCTGAGGTGGCTAGTTGTTAGCTTTCTAGCCCGTTCTTCCTCCTATGGGAAAACTGCGGCTGAAATATTACAAAGACGTAAAAATGGTGAATGGAATTGTGCAAACAAGCCACGTTTCTCTGCAATAATGTCATGCAGCGATGATAAAGGAGCATAAAATTTAGCTTTACGGTATTTAAAGTGGGGTTTTTCCTCATTTGTTTTGAGGGGAGAGCAGCCATTGTACACCAGCTGTTAGTGTTTTACAAATCCCTGCATTGTTTGTGTTAGCATGTGTGTCACTATATTTGTTCCTCGCTTGTTAGTTTTTATTTCAGTGTTTCTTCCTTGGTGGTAAAGAGCCTTCTTGCCCTGAACATGTGTGTGTACACACTGCTATGTCTACTCTGTTCTGTTAATCTGTGTGATAGGTAACTTTAAATAAGCATCATGGGATCCAGTGAGAGCAAGATGCTGGTATCTGAGCCGACAAAACAAGATCCACCCATGAAAAACATCCGAGTCCACCAGCTGATGGATCCACGCTCTCCCTCAGCAGGCATTGATCGTACTCCCATTCAGGTAGATCACTTTTCATACCAGATGTTGTTATAAGGTGCAAATATTAAAACTTCACAACCATATCAAATGTTTCTTTTTTTTTTTTTTAAATAGGCTGCTGGGTTTGTGCCCCAAACTACTGCTGCAGCAAAAAGTGAGCATTCACTGGCATTCACAGATCCCCGCTCACCTACTGTTGGCATTGCCCGTACCCCTGTGAGAGAAGTCATGAGAGGTAGCTATTGGTGGAACAATGATCTTCATTTTGGCCTTCCTCCCGTCCAGAATGACATGTAACATTGTGTTCTTCCGCCCGCTCTCATAGCAACAGTTGGGTCCTTCGCTCGCCGCCTGGGACTTTTTTTCCACAATGAGACTGAAGGGAAACTCCCTGACACCACTCAGAAATACTTCAGTGATGTGGTGGAGGCTGAGGATCTGCCTTCCACAGAGCCCCTCCTGACTCCTCAGGCTTCTCATACCTTCACCTCCCTGGCTGAGCATGCTAAACTACTAACCACTCCTGTGCAGCTCTCCTTCCCGAGTGCAGGTGACTCAAGCCCCTTTGTGCTTCTTGAGGAACCCCAAGTGGAGGTGGAGATAGAAGCAGAGGCTGACATAAGCCTGGAGGAGGCAGAAGAAGCAAGAGAGTCTCCACTTCATAAGAGATTGAGCATGAGCCTGATAACTTGCCATGAAGGAGCAACATCGTCTCAGATCCTTGCTGAGGTGCACCGTGACGGTGCTTCTTCTCCAGTTCCTGGTCTGGAGGTGGAGCTGCCCAAAGATGGCACGGAGCATTCCTATGCCCTTCCTTCTGTCACAGTTGAAACAGAGTCACCCATTGAACTGACCCCAACCACTGAACCAGTGGGTCCCCCAGTTCAGATGGCCCCTGCCCAGCCGGAGTCATCTTCCGAAGGAACACAAGAGCTTGTTAAAGAAGCTTTGCTGCCTGCATCCACATCAGAGCCACCAGCCGTCCCCAGCCCAGAACAGCCACACCCCCGCAAAGGCATCCGCTGCCCCACCTTGGACTCAAAAAGTCCTAGTCAGGTGGTGTTCAAGCCACAGTGGTTGGGAAAAGACTTTGGTGCCTCTGGGCTAAGAGCAAGAGGATTGCAGGGGCAAACTGGGAAGGGAAGCTCCTCTCCACTCACTGTCCGCATGGCTGTTAAGAAGCCAACCAATGAAAACAAGGGTCAGTCTGGAAAACTGAAGCAGAAAGGTGTGTAGGAAGTTTGACCTTGTGTTATCTACAACGAGGTGTTTCTGTGTGACATTTTCCATCTCCTCTTCTCCAGGTACTGAAGGCCGCTCCCCACTACAGATCCTTAAGGAGGCCAACTCACCCAGGGACCAACGCTCTCAGGTATCAAACAAAAGTAACCGCTCGTGTTAGTAATAGTTTCTCACCTTGTCAAACTGAAGCTATTTTTTAATTTCTCTCAAAGTAATGCTAAGTGATTCAGCATTTAAAACAGGAATCACGGCACAAATTGGATAGATCACTGTAGTAATGCTGTTTTGTCCCCCCTTCCCAGATGAAGCTGAAGGTGTCCACCCCAGATAAGTACAGGCGTGGACAGATGGACCGCCGAGTACTGCCAGTGGCTTTGGATAAGGAGAACAGATGAAGTTCTGTTGCAGGGTGTACAGTTTCTTGCCCTTTTTTTTTTTTTTTTTTTTTTTTATAAATGTCTGAAAACATGCTTCAGAGCTTTTTTTTTTTTTTTTCCCCACTTCTTTGTGTATATTGATTTTTACTGCAACTTTGTTTTCTTTTTGTCCAATTTGTAAATATAAATAAAATTATTCATTACTCATATCCCTGCCATTAAATATTTCTATGGATTGTGAGGCTGTTTGCTACTTTCTTTCTTTTTACTAAATTGTAAAATTTCTCATTTTTATATTTGCACAAACAGAATTTTTTTTTTTTTTTTATGCATTTCCTAATTGGGTGTTGACTTTAACACTATTTTCCTTTCATAGCTAACCCTAACCCTAAACCAGGATTTAAGCTTACCTGCAAAAATAGACTTTATGTGCTTATCAAACAACTTAATTCATGTACTAAATGTGTTTAAAGTGTTGCTGCAACCTTGCTGTCATTTAATGACTAAATTCACATCGGATGGCGTTTAAATATGGGCATATCAAGGTCAGAAATTAACTTTGGAGACATGGTCTGCAGAATCCCACATTTATTTCAGTCTTTTTAAAAGGGTGTATTTGCTGTACTTTGCACAGTGTAAATCAAAGTGTTGGGAAAACAGTCCAAATTCAAGTCAGAGCTTGGGAGTTTTTTTTTTGTTTGTTTTGTTCTTTTTGTATTTACACAAACTTTCCTTCAAGTTTCTGTGATGCCAGGAACGGTGAGCTCTTATGTACAGCTCTTATTGCTCATTAACACAATAGCAGTTATTGTCAAAAAAAAAAAAAAAACTCGTACAAAGAGTCCTGTCCTGAGACAAATGGGTCATCTCTTTTGTTAGTGCTTACTGAACCATAATAACCACTTTATCCCATCTGTCAGTTCAACAGTTTATCCAGAGTACTTTTCAGGGTTAACCTGGAGTTAGCACAAAATGATGAGACCCCAAATCCTGGTAAGTATTGTCCATCAATCACAAACAAAACAGCTTGAACACTAATGTAGACAACTGCAAACTAGAACTCCATTATGATTAAAATGAAAATAACTGTAAGCATCTAGGGAATCTACGAAAACTAAAACAAACAGCAGTCTGAAACAAAAAATGTGAATGCTCATATTATTCAGGTTATGCTTTGATAAGACAGCATATATTAATAGAGCTAGTATGAACCTACACAGACTGTAAATTTACACATTCGCTTCTATCTCATTTCCATTTGGCAACTGTTCTCATTGGGTGATATTTCAATTGTTGCAATAAATGCACATACTTTACCGATTTGAACCACAATATTATTCACTATTAAGAGGAATGCCCCCCACCCACCCACCCACATTCCCCATAATGTAAGAAGAAAGCTGAGAGCGCAATGTGACAGGAGAGAATCTTCACACTACAACCCTCCAACATCTGACAGGACTTGGCACGATTAAATTACCCTCTTCTCACTCTAGGCAGCTCCTCGTCCCTCATCCCTCCCTCAAACTTCAATTTCTCTTTTATCTTCTTTACTTTCTCTCAGGCAGATGTTAACTGCTCTCATTCTGCTCACTGGGGAAAAATGGCCTCAGTTCCATATCTTGAGGAAGCTGTCCCAGGATCCTGTGCAACACGCCATACCATCTGCCGATACTCCAATACAGCTCACTCTGTTGTCGTGACCAGCCAGCACTCCTGGGCCACCACACAGAAGAAAAGATTAGTTGTAACTCTGCAAGTGCCTGTGAAATCACTCAACGGTAACTTTCCCAACCATATCACAAGTTTTTAGACGTCTGTTGCTGAATTTGGTTCATTTTCTGCCAGTACTCACCCACTCTCTCAGATTTGAGTGAGTCCCAGATGTTGACATTGAAGTCATCGTAGCCAGCCAGTATCAGACGTCCAGACAGGGAGGGTGCCAGAGAGGTCACCCCACACATGATGCTGGAGTCCTGGTAGGTGATGAGCTCCTGATCAGCTCGCAGATCATACAGCTTACAAGTAGCATCATCAGACCCAGTTATGACTGCGTTACCGTTGGGGAAGAACTGGACAAATAAGAAGTAATGAGATTCAACCTCACAGTTTTATGCCTCTGCTAACCAGCCAGAGAAACAACGTCACAGTAAGCTGACCTTTATCCAATTGGAAATGAGATGTCATCACCACATGTCATTCTTACGGTTATTCTTGTGTCAATTAGTGTATGAATTCATAAATTAAGGCCAGAAATGTGTTTCGTGAGGCCACTGTGACTTAATTCTAATCAGTACATTTTTAACTCCATGTTAATTCTTGTTCCTAATATCTCTTAAGGTCTTACTGAGATATTTTGTTCACAATGCCAAATCCGTGTTTTGTTCTGTCACCCTGATCATGACCTTTGACCTTTACCCACCAAAATCTAATCAGTCTCATGACTGCGTCCAAGTGCATGTCTGTCTCAAATTTCACAAGCTTTCATGATCACGTGATGCACGGCACAGTGGAATGAGAAGTCAAAGATCTGAATGAAATGGCGTGGACAGTCTTATTGGCCCTCACCCCAATTGCATTGATGTCACTCTCATGTCCTCCAAAGGTCTGTCTGCATGCACCCTCCCTGATGTCCCACAGCTTGGCAGTGAAGTCACAAGCCCCTGAGATGAAAAAATTGAAGTCTGGAGATACCGCCAGGGACATGCAGTCTCCCTGGTGTCCTGCAAAAATAGTCTTTTGGGTTCCTGTCTCGATGTCCCATAGTACACTATAAGGAGTCAAAGACAAAATACTTTTCATTATTAATTGCAGAGATTTCGGGAAGTGCCAACCTACTTATTGCTTCAACTAATAATATTATGTTCCTACCAAGTGCAGTCCCCAGAACTGGTGATGATCTCGGTGTCACTAAGGAAACGACAGCAGGACAGGTAACCTGGACAACCAAAGAAATACTATATGAGAAATCATGAAGGACACTAGTGAGGTAAAAGCATAAAATCCAACATGAGAGCATCAGCAACGTCAAGAGATCTCTTTTCCAAGCTGTGTTGACCCACCTGTGTGTGCAGCCAGTTCACGCATCACCTTGACATTTCCATCTTTGCCCTTCAGATTATAGATGGAGCACATGTTGTCCAGTCCGCCACAAGCCACCAGGTTTCCCGAAGGAGCATAGGCACAAGTCATTACCCAAGATGACTTGAGCGGGATGGCATTCACCTTCGGAAAACAAATTGATACAAATCTCTGAACCCAGGCAGGAACAGTTAATAAACAATGCAAGGAGATATGTTTTCAGTTTGATTGTTGCTTATGTAGTTAAACATTCTTAAAATGTTTTATTTTATCTTGAAGAGGTGAGGTGTTGGAGTGTTTCAGTCTGGATATGATGTGCTGCAAAGCTCTGGCCACAGTTACTGCTGACTCCCTGCTAGCTGAGAGGACGGTTTCATGACTTCATGTTTTGTGCACTTGCCTGCATCCACAGTTTTCTGTAACTATGACAGAGCTCTTATTTGCTCTTTCTTACCTTGTTGGTTGTGATACTGTCCCACACTATGAGTTTTCCATCTTGTGAGGCACTGACACAGAGCCTACATTAAAAATGAGTAAAAAAAAAAGAGAGAAAATTAAAATGAACAACAACTGTATGACATGATCCCATTAGTCCGCCCACTTTAGCAATATGTGTACTTTATAAACCAATTTCCGTTGCATTTACTGATTCTCCTCTTTATAATAATATATTGTCAAATCCTGCCCATGAATAAAACAACAGGTATTTATATACAGTATGCTGTGTATTTACTTTGAATCAGTGGACCAGTGCATCGCATAGATCTTGGCAAGGTGACCCCTTAGTGTTTTCCTGGTCTTCATCTGGACACGTGCTACCACGGCAATCCCACCTGTTGCCTCCTGCAGCGTGGTGTCCTGCACTGCCTTTCTAGCTGCCTGGGGAGCAGACATAAACAAACATGGTCTGCAGCTATCAACCTCCAATGTCATGTGAACAACATCGTGTTTTTGGTGAGGTAAAGTTGAAGGTATGTCAGATTGTTTTAAGAATGAGTTAGTGAGACAGTGAGAAGCAAAGTCACATGGCACTGCGGTTAATCATATCGTCACATTCAGTTATGAGAGGTGATTGGATGGGTCTACTGACTGTGATCTGGTCTTTGAGACTGTCCGCCTCCTTTCGTAATTGCTCCATTTCACCCATGGCGATGGCTGTTTGGTACAGTCGCTAATGGAGACAAGCAGAGATGTCAGGGAAGGTGATAATCCTGAAATGAAGAAGAGAGTTAGAGTAGACAACAACATTCACAAGAAACAATAACAGAAATTGTTGATTGGTACCTGTGCTCTCCTCTTACAGCAGCCTAGTCTACACTAACGCGTCATGTTGGAATTTCACCTGTACCTTCCTAAACGATTTTTAATCCTTTCCTGCTCCAGTCTCCCAGTAAATACTATTTTGCAAGTCAAACTGGGCCTCGTCTACTTTGCAAACGTTCCTAAACATGCAGAAGCCCACAGATCACGCCTACACACACACGTACAGGCTGAATGAATATTCCAGCGTGACCTTAACAGTGGAAGTATTTGTTCTTCAGATGTAGCTAAGAGCACACATCCTCACCCTAAATGTACATAAAAACCAGTAAGTCCTGTAATAACGTCATTAGAGTATCAGCTCCCAGCCAGCCCCCCCCTCATTTCACAACACCTGACAGCAGGGTTCGGGCCATTTTACCCTCCAGTACACTTTCACCTAATGTTGATGGCTTGTGAATTTGTTAATGTCATGATTAAATGAGAGATGGTTAGCGGTAAAGCAATTGCCTAATGGACAAATTCATACAGTGTGACAAATGCAATCAAGGCACAAATGAAAGGCAGAGTCACGATCCAGCTCCGGCATATATCTCATAGAAACACAGCAAAGAGAAAAGCCTGACACATCCTGTCCAAGCAACACAACCCACCTCAAAAAAAAACAAAACACACTCCTCATTCTGCTGCACACAAGTAGAAAGTACTAGTTTCTTACGAAACAATGCGTTATGTTTTGATAATATTTCCTTTACCTTACCTTAAAAACTGATAAAGGGGAATACTGCTGTTGATCTTATTGTATGTGCCCCTGCAGCAATCTCTCTCCCTGACTTTCTCTATTTGAATGAGTGTACCTGTCAAAACACATGACCAAGTGGATTTGCCTCTAATTTGTTTGAAGCGAAAAGGAGAGGAAGGCAGTGAAGAAGGGAGTGACTGTAAAAGAGATTTATTTTAATTGTTTGCCACTGGACTCTATACTTTGTCCATCTCTAATACTTAACATGAATTAAACATCTTGAAGTGAAACTAGTGATTTATGGTCTTTGTAGCTGTGCGGTGCTTCATTACACCTTAGCAGCTGCTGCCTGGGTGTCCAGCTTCGAATGTCTGACGGCTACATCGTCCGTGGGGTTGTAGCAGGGGATTTTAGACCTTTGTTCCACATGAGAAATTGCTTCAAAAATGAGAGTTATAATGAATGCCCGAGTGTTTTAGTTGTGCTATTACCCTTTGCCATTCTGTTCCTGGGACCCTGCCATTGTTCCATGTGATTAAATGACTGTTAGTGGTTTGCTGCTAGTGAAGTGCATTAACACAAGCCAGAGAGAAGCTGAGGATGGGGGAGTGAAGGGAGTGAAGAGGGGAGGGCAGCAGGGTGAGGGTGGAGGGTAAGAGTAGAGGCAGGAGAGTGAGTTTTAAATCCTAGTGGTTGAGATTTTAAGGGAAGCCTTTTGAATCAAATCTGCTCTCATCCGATTACTGACTGCTCTTTGCATCTGGATAAGAGATGGAAAGGGATGGATGAGGAGGGGAGGGCGCAGATGGCTCTGGTGGAAGGGGGTGGAAACAGAGAGAGAGACGGTGTTTTTGGTCTGGACTGGGTTTGTGAACTTGAGTCTGACCAATGACTCTGGTGCACTGAAGCTTGCATCCTCACTTCCACTTAAAGCCTCTCACCAGTTTTAGAGTTATCTCAGAGTCTTCTTGATCCAACTCAAAAAAAGAAAAGATATATATATAAATATGGTGTAAAATAAACTGAGCTATGCCTTTTGTGTTGTATCTCCACATATTTCATATGTTGTTTAGTCATTGCTAGGCAATCATCTGCGAAGACTGTAGTAGACTACGTTGTTAGACAATGACTGGAAAGACTTCATGGTAATGGTGAATTTACATGACTTTTGCATTAATGGGAAAATGTACCTGGTATTTAAGTCACTGGATAAACAAATAACCATTGTTAGACACATATTTAGTAATATGTAGTTATTTTCACCCATGATCATATTTCTGGAGTTTCTTGAAAGATATTCTCAGATCACAATATAGAATTATACACTACAATACATCATTTCTATCCAAAGGCCCTCTGCCATAGCTCAGTTTTACAAGGACACCTTTTCTCTGTTAGAACTGGGGTGATTTCAACATAAAATTAAACCCTAAACTGTACACCGATGCTTATGCTTAATACCTGATAATTTATTATGTCTAGCAGTATTAAAAATCAAAACAACAAAATAACTTGTGTTTAACTGAGATTGTCAGTCCACACAACAAAATCTGAGTATAATGATGCATTGAAAATCCCTGTGTGTCATGAACAAAAGCCACATGTACCACATGTACTTACATGTAAGTGCCTTAAATGTGTGTTAACATTATATATACATATATATATATATATATATATATATATACACACATTATATAACATATATAACATATATATATATATATATATATAGTTAACACACATTTAAGTGTTATGTTTTGTATATGTTTTACTTGCATTTCATTAACTTTTCAATTTAGCATTCAATAGTAATAGGTCTTTCAGATTTAAAAATATGTAATCACATCAATTACCTTCAAACTTCAGCATTCAGGCCTAAATCATTTAATGTCTTTTCAGACTTGACTCCAATTTTCATCAGACCCTCTGAATCCGATCCGTCGTCTAGACAGCATGACATTAATGCACTCACAGACAACAACCAAGAACAGGCTCACCAATTAGAAGACTCCTCTCGAGGTGTGTTGGCAGATCTTTGCTCACTCTTCCTCCAGCGGCCTCCCTCTGGTTGTTGTCATAAGTTTAGCACACTTTCACCCACTCATTCACTTTTGGTATCACACACAGTGTGATATTCCTCCGTCACTCAATCTCTCCACTGCTCCTATGAGGAACAGATGAGGATTGGAGGGATGAAGGGAGATCAGTGATGAGGAGATAAACCCTATGATGGACAGAAAGAGGGGTGGGGGTGGCGGTGGTGGGGGGTGGAGAGGGGGTGAAAGAGACGGAAAGAGAGAGGAGACTTGGGGGGGAAACCAAACAAGGTGCAGAACCTGGTTGTGGGGTCAAACGACATGAGCCAGGGTGAATCTGAATCAAAAACCAAGAGATGGAAATCATGGAGGGGAGGGGGAAGAAGATAAATAGAGGACTGGCGAACATGACTTTTTATGGTGCTGAGGTAGACTTTAAAAGATCTATGACTCGCAGCAGGGTTTGTGTTTTGTAAATCCAAGGTGAACCTAATGTTAGAAAGTTTAGGGGCAGAGAGACTTTGGCCTACAGCATAAGAGGTAACTGCAGTCTGAATCGAAGGCTTTCAGCTTCATTCTAAGGAGAAGGGCTGCGCACACGAGCACACAGCTACAGTGACATGATATAATTTACTGTGACTGACTATTGCACTATAATCTCTGTGCGATGTTTGGAGTGTCAAAATGTATGTATGTCTACTTTTTTCCTGCCAGATGTCTCAGAGAATAATACTTCACCACAAATACCTGCTGTTTGGCCGAGTTACCACTCCTCGCGCCTCTAGTTCTGCTCCAGTGGGGCCCTCGGTTCATTAAAAGGTGTGAACATCTCTGCCGTTACACATTAACAATAAGAATATCCACTTAACTAGCTATAAACAGCACAGCCAGTCACAAGATCATAAGATTGTACTTTCCGGCAGTAGATAAACAAAGATCCTTAAACAGCTCTGAGAATTGAGATTGCAGCTACGCTTACTGTGTAATGCTCACTGTTTAAAAAAAAAAAATTAAAATGTAGTTTTCTTTTAGCACAATGTGAAAGAAGCAATCCACATGTTGGAGCAAACCTCAAACTAATATTTGATTAACTGTCTTGCACTTGGCTGTAGTAACACAAAAATGATAACAGCAGATGAAACATGGTCTGAATCTTTGATGTTGCTCTAAATTATGGTGACCTTTGACCTTGGAAAGTGCCGTTTCCACAAGATCAAATATCATATTATTACTTTCTGTGCAAACCCTTGAGGCAGAAAAATTTGCTGGTTAAACAACTGCACTGTGCCCTGATCCTGAATATTTTGGACTCATTTGTCTGTTCACACACGAGTATACTTATATATATGAAAGAAAGAGTCTTGGAACGTGTTTTTGTTTTCTATCCTTTTTGGGTTTATTCTATGATTCAGCATGGATAAATTCAGCTCCGTAGTTTAAAAATATTGACCTTTGCTCATTCAAGTGCAGTGACAGCAGTAGCAGCCATGCTGCTTTGGCTCAGCTCACCCAGGATTTGGAGAAAAAGTGGACTCGGGCAATATAGGCTGTGAGATGATGTGTAAAAACCAAGAGCAAACCATGAACACACAGACACCATGCACAGATGCTGGGCAGGATAAAAGACAGAGAGTTATTTGGGTTACTCTTTAAAAACCAGAGAAATGTTTCTGAATTCACAACTAGCAATGTTTTAATTCTCTGATCTGGACCAATGCCATTTCATTGTTCAGTAAAGTCTATTTTGTTTAGGGTCACTGAACCTTGGAGCTTGTTTTGAATATATGGGGTGCAGTATGAAAGTGGGTGAGGGGGGTGGACTGGCTGGATTAAATGAGATAGTGACATAAATGTGGAATTAAGACATGAATTCTGATCCTCATCCTGCTGTCAGCTCACATGTTATGATCACACCTAAAAATGGATCATCTGGTGTGGACAGAATTCAACCCCAGACATCCAGTGAGCATTGTGGGTCATAAATACTGCAAAACTTAATGCATGGAAGTATATCACGAAGGATGAGTGATCCTGTTCACTTCTCACTATACGCAGCAGTCAGTGTGAATGACAAGAGGATGTTGTGAGTTCAGTTTTATAACTATGCCGTGAGCCCTTGCATAGTTTTTGTCAATCATATGAAACACAGAAAGATGACATCTTTCAGCTGAAAATTTCCTGCTTTCCTGCTAAGTGTGTAATTGGAACAGTAGACGGCTGAGGTGCTTAGTGTGAGGATATCTTAGATGCATTATACAGACATAACACCTACTTAAGAGGAGATTAATGCCGACTTTTAGGGTCCTTCAGCGTGTGAGGGATGGAAGAGGTTAAAACCAAGGCTACATTAAATAGTCCTGCCGACCCAATTCCACTGTGGTCGGTGATTATAACACAGGGGGGAGTGAGAGTGTTAATACGGGTTGTAAACATTGCTTGACACAGAACGTAATGCATGGGATGAAAGCTGACAGGAGGCACTGGTTGTAATGGGAAAGATAGGCTGGAAGTGGGTGGGCGAGTGTCTTTCCATTGGATGTCAGTGATTAAATGATCTCTTGCTGGATTACTATTCCATATTCTAAATGGGAGATTTTTTAAGCTTCATAAACAAATGCACTCATTTATGAGGGATTAACTGTAATCTCTCTATTTCTATCCTTTTTTCCCCCTGTGCACCTCTCTCTGTTCCCTCTTCTCCCTCTTACTGCTTTGAACTTTCTGATGCACCATGCTGATATAATTAATTTTAGTTTCCCAGTGCTATGATGCTGTCTAACTGCATATCTTATCACATGCGCCTGCTCTTAGCAGACAGGTTACAGGCTGAGAACCCTCTAATTTTTTTTGTTTTAATCAGCAGACAACCACAGTCAGTGTGAGGCAATCACTTAATAGATTACACATTTCTCTCGCTTTATTGACACTTTTCGTCCCCTCTCTTGCTCTGACATGGTACTCGTGTTTCTTTTTTTTTTTACTCTTTTCATTTTTAAAAGGGACTGTTAGCGATCAGTAAAACTGCTAAAACAAAAATAGAGACAGGCACAATGTTTCCCTCACTTAACTTCATCATATACAGTATAAATACAGTATATACACACATGTAAGTTTTACATAAAAAGGCAGCAAGATGAAGATGGTGACTGTGTGCATAAACATAGAAAATTCCTCTCAGTGTTAGTTTTCATGGTTGATGTAATGGTCTGGTGATTTGGTTGGGGACTTGACTTGGATTAATGCAAATGAAGATGTGTACCAGTTCCTGTCTATCAGGTGTGTTCGGGCTCTTACAGCTCATCCTTGCCCCCCGTCACCCTGTCTCTCCCTCTGCTCCTATCCTTTGGTGCTTGGCTTCGTGCATTCCTGGCGGTGTTGGTGCCGCCCTCTGCCTCATCTTTCTCCTTTTTCACCACACTCTGTCCATCTGCAGCCCACAAAGCCTCGGCCTCCTCTCGCTCCTGAGTGGAACAGACAGAAGTAGAGTAATTCACATGAATATATAGATTTTATACACCCACTTTTGTGCAAAAAAAAGCAAAATGTTGATGTAAATAAATTACATTTAACCCCAAAAGAGGGTTTGTATTTTAAATTATTGCACTTTATAGAAATATTCCCAAACCAGTTGTTTTAAATGTTCTTGTTTTTATGACATAAATATTAATGATGAATGATGAAGCTGGTATTCTGTTTGGAGTTTTTCTGAATAGTCACCACTGGTGGCACAGAAATTAGGACTGTAAATTCTCTTCTCATAAAAACTGATTCCTACATAATGAGTGATTGCATAGTTCATATCAAATTTACAATGTATAGACATCGGAGTGCATAAATAGATGTGGCTCCTGATTGATTCATGAATTTTCCAATGAATATACAACATGGTGGGCATAAAGGTCACTGACATGGTATGATTACAGACAGGGAATTGTAAATGACTAAACTTGAATACAACCACCAAATTTGCATCTCCCCCAGCTGATCTCACTCAACACCGGTGTCACAACATCAATAACAATATGACTGCCAGCAACCTCAGGAACAGGCCACTGCTGAGTGTTGTCACAATGCTCACCATGTCCCTGTAAAGCTTCTCCTTTGTAAACCACAGGGCCAGTGAGCACCGCCGGCCATTGGTCACTGCAGTGACCCCATGGGGATTCACTGGACCTGAGGAAAAGCCCACCAGTCGGCCACAGCTGGGTTTGACTTGAGCCTGAAAACATAGATGAGGAGGGAAATAAAATCAAGACAATCAAAACATATGCATATTCATATGCAGGTTTAAAAAAAAATCACGAAAGTGAATGATCTCTGATATCAAACCATGAGATAAAAAGGTTCAAAAGTGACTTACTGTTACTGTCTTGGCATCCCTTTTAGTGAAAAACAACTCTCCACCATCAAAGTTGTCATTCAGGTAAAGAATGGCACTGTGAAGGAAACAGTTTTGAAATGCTTGACAGTGTAAAATAACAGTAACATTTATTTCCCCTTTTCTCCCTTCCTGGTCTCTCTCTATTATTTTTAAAGACTATTCTGTGAAAAAGAGATCACATATTAGGGTAAAATTGCATTTTAATTATTTTGTCTGTATCTCTAAACAAGAAGCAGAGTTTTGACACTACCTGAATTACTAATTACCGAGTAAGATTATTTTTAATACCTCAGATCTCTGTGTATAAATGCTGGTGGTTCCTTCCAGCATTGCTTGGTATCTGGCTCAAGGAGACAGTTGTCAGCATGGACAGGATGAGACAGGTCCAACCTGCCCTCCTGGTCACCTGGCCACACAAAAGCAAACACTTATTTTCAAAACTCTGTGAATTCTGTAGCTGTTTTCAGTCCTAGCAGATTAACCTCCCTTCAGAGAGATATGAATGATGGTGGATGTTACCTGCTATGGCACTGCGGCATACCAGGTGGGCAAAAGAGACATAGAGTCCTGATGGGCTCCTGAAGTAGGAGTGCAGCAGCACTCGAGCTCGTTCACCCAGCTCATGCAACAGCCTCGCATCTGATTGGTTGACCAGGCCATCCTGAGCCAACTGTGCAAGAAGTTAATTGCGTAAAAAAAAACAAACAAACAAACTATTTCATAAATTATGTTCAAACATTTGATCACTTCTGCACTCTATATTAATTTGTATACATGTTTATTATATTATTTCCCTTTCACACACCTTTAAAGCCCTGAGGACAGTGAGTCCTTCAAATGTCTCATGAGGTGTGTGTGGAGACCGCCGTCCCCTGTAACCATCCCCAGCTGATGCTGCAGCCTGTAAGAGTCAAAAAGCCATTGAAGGTGAGAGTGTTTCTGAATGGATCTGAGGCCTGACTCTGAACTTACTGTTGCTAACTGCAGTATTCTGCCACACTCCTTCTCAGTCATGACTCCGTCCAGTACTACACGATTTGTCCCGTTCAAGACCTCATCATCCATGGTGATGGTCACGCCCACCCGAGGTACTGCACCACCTGGAGTCAAACAAACAAGAAAGAATTATAAACTGCTGTAACTGCTGCAGACTTGGAGCGACTAATGTCTTACCTGAAAAAAAGCCACTGTCATCCACTTCTTCCTGCTGCTCTCCCTCTTTTATCTTTTCGTGCACTTTCTCCTTTTCAGCTCTGTAAGTAAACCACAAAAATCCCTCAGCCAATCTTACATTAAATGTAACTGTGACTGAAACACTTTTCTTTCTGTCTGTCTCACCTCCAACTCTCCCTCAGTGATTCAGGTACAACATCTTCTGGAGTCCAAAGATCCTATTTGAGAAACCAGCAAACTCTCTGAGGATAAGTTCTTCTATGTGTGCAACTAAATACTGTATACTTGGTAATTGGTTCTTACTGGGTCTGCGAAACTGAAGTCAAGGTTCTCCATACCAAAATAGAGTAGCTTCTTCTCCTCCAAAGAGTGACTGATGTACTTGGTAATCTCCTGTGAAAAAATTAAGTTGAATTTGTATGAGGATACTGGATAGTGATTCCTTACCTAGTTTTATGGATTAAGAGGGAACATTTTTATTTGACCAAAAATGCCACAGGGATCCTCTCACTGGAGTTTTTACGATTATTTATTCCCATTTCAAGGTAAAGAGAGTTATGGCTTAAGAGATAAAATATCAATTAACTTGGGTCATTATCACCAGAGTGGCGATTTTATGATAAAGTGCTTTGAGTGGTACCTGCGCAGGCTGTATGCCTCGTGACTCTGTGTCTCCCCCTAGTGTCTCAGAGTAGAGCTGCAAGTTGTCTAAAGAGTCCTTGTCAGAGGGGTAAAACAGGAGAAGAGATCGCAGAGTCTGCACTGCTCCACTAATGTCACCAGCTGTCGGGAAGCAGAAATACACAATAAGAAGTAGCGATTAAAACATTGTATTGTTATTGTGCACTAAAGAATCATCATGTTGAGCTTTAAATCCTGACCATTAAACTGTGCAATGTGCAGATGCTCCAGCTGTGTGGGCAGGTAGTCCTCTTGGGCAGAAATCCTTCCAGGTCGCGTGGCTACCTGAGTCACACAGGACTGCCGACATGAGAGCAGGGAAAGAGAAAGAGCTACATGGGAAGAAAAAACAAAACAAAAAACAAGTGCTGTATTTTTTCTTTCTGCCTGTGCCAAAGCAAACATTTAGGCTGCAGTCTGTTTTCTGCTTACCTGCAGCCTTCTCAAACACGCCATCGACACTATCCACTCCTCTGTCGACGGGCAGCCGTTGAGGGGCCACCTCACAGTGCACCCTGCACTCTTCCATCTGCCGTAATGTTTCATTCACACATGCCTTCCATTTTTCTACTGCTTGCACCCAATCAGAGGAGGCCTCATGCTGGACTGCAGCATCATACAAGACCTGTTTTGAATGATTTGAGAAAATTAAAGTTCCACGACAAGCTTTATGAGAAGATAAAATGAAAGACTTCTGTTTAGTTAATTAAAAGATGTATGGAGGTTGTTTTTTGAGATAAGTGGCTCCTGTTGCATGAACCATTTAAGATTATTTTAATCAAAGCTAATCGTGGTGCAACATGTGTTTCCACAGACGAAAAAAAAAAAAAAAAAACTTGTTCAGAGCTCAGAAAATAAAGTTGGGGGAAACAGAAAGATTCTGCTTCTTAGGCCATAGATGTCTCTTCCTAGTTACATCTTCGAAATGTTTTTCGAATATGTTCAGATCAGGAAACCACGCCGGCATAGTGGTTAGCACTCTTGCCCCACAACAGGAAGGTTGTGAATTTGGGGCCGTTCTGTGTGGAGTTTGCATATTCTCTCCATGTCTGCGTGGATTTCCTCCCACCATGCAAAGACACGCATGTCTCGGTCGATTGGTCAATCTAAATTAACCGTAGATCTGAGGGTGGTCGGTTGTTCGTCTCTGTATGTTGGCCCTGCGATGAACTGGCGACCTGTCCAGTGTGTACCAATGCAAGCAGGGATTGGCTCCACCACCTCCCGCAAAAAATGGATAAGCAGTAGAAGATGAATGAATGCTCAGATCAGAGCTAGAGATTGAACAGCTGTTCTCATTCACTGGGCCTAAACAGAGAAGACTACTTTCTAATCATTAGTCTTTTCAACACAAAAAAATATGAGCCACTGAATTAGGGTAAATAAAATCCTAGACACAAAGAAAGTGATAAATTAAAATGGAAAATTTAAATATTAAACTATGGAATGCATTTCCTGTTGAAATCCATCAAGTGCTGCTCCTCACCCAGTGCTTCTCATTCTCAATTTCTCTGTCCTGGAAGGCCTCCTCGGTCACGCCTTCCATCCTCCTGTACTTCTCAATGTTGTTCCTCATCTCTAGGTGACTGGGATTGGCCACAAAGTAGGTATGAGCTGCTGACGCTGCCTTCTGCAGCTTTTCCAACTGATGTGGAAGAACGGAAAACTAAGAATGAAGTTTCTCTAAGAGAGGAGCATTTCTATAAAAGACAATTGTGACCTCAATCACATCTAATCACATCACATCTAAATCAGGTTTAGAGAATCACGGTACCGACATTAAACCTCTGGCCTCTAATTGCAACATTGAAATACGCACATCTACCAGCAGTGATAAGAAAGCACCAATTACTAGGTTGCCACAGGCTATAAAGACTGTGTGACTACTTACCTTGAAATATGTGACCTGCAGGAAGTTGTAAGGGTTGCGAGTGCTGAATTCATATTCTATATCTGAAGAAACAGGGAGCTGCCCTGTAAGAGTGACGGAGCGTCCAACACAGAACTGCAAACACTCAGCTCTCTGCTGCACCCAATCCAAGACCCTGAGGTCCCACAGGCGCCCCTCCTCAGAGTCTAATAATACAGAAAACACAAATAAAATCAGATGGATGCATCTGTGTGAAATGACAAGGCAATTGAGAGATACAATACTGTGTGGACTTTTCTGCCTGTTTACCTCCTTCATAGGGGGAAAAAGCAGAAGGAAAAGAAAAATACACTCTGCTGGCCACTGAGGACTACAAACATGTATCAGGCATACTGTGAGGAGGGGTGACAAATGATCACGACCCCAGTGAAAGAGGTCAGCAGGCAGTGAGGGACCACAGGCATGACGAAGTGCTGACACTTTATCTTATTGCTGACTGTATCATCCAGATGTAGATTTGATTCATTTCACTGACTAATAATTGACAATTAACCAAGACCACAGTATGAAGTGCCTATACAGGAGCGCACACACGTTATAGTTGCCACTTTATTTCTTACCCAGCTTGGAGACCGCCTCTCTGCCTGCTGCCTCACACTCATCGTGACACTGCCTGCGGACTCTGTGCAGGGACTCTTTGGTCACGATGGACTTCTCCAGCAGCTCGGCAGCTTTGGCCCACTGCTCGCTGAAGTAAGCTCGGACTCCGCTGTAATACAGGAAATCATACGGCTGCAGCTGAGCGCCGCCGCCTGAAGTGAGTGCGGCGAGAGATCCGGGAATAACCAAATGAAACGCCACGTATACAGCGAAGTGGACGGGGAGCCGCGCCATCATCCGAGGAGGCGAAGCTAGGAGGCTAGGAGGCGAGGAGCAGGGGAGGAGGGACTACTGAAGTATTTGGGGAGGGAAGGAGGCTAATCCAGAAAGTTTCCTCGGAGTCCGTTCCGCTTCGCTGCCGCCCTCTCGATAACATCCCCGGGTGCTCATTCGGTTGGCTTACATCGAGCTAATCTGAATTTATTTTTCTCTAACTAACTAACGCTACAGGACTTTAAAGGGGTTTTGCTCATCCACTGACAGGTCGGTGCAGTTCCGGTCTGTGGCCGCGAGAGGCAGCCGTTAGTTCGGTTCAACTGACGTTACCGTAAATATACGGATAAAAAGGCTGGAACGGCCTCATTATCTGCACCATTGGTTATATAAAAAACAGTTTATCCAATGTACCATAAGGTGTAAGTAAAACAATAAAACAACACAACAAACGTTAGAACTAAACCTTGACTGTCTGTTTATTCCCAGAACCAGTATCTCAAATTACCCCTGTGAGAGTATTCTTAAATATTAAAGAAAGTCAGGGTGAATACCATCGAACAGCAGATTTTTATGCAATTTCCACACCAAGCTTTTCAAATCTAATGCGTAATTATCTATTGCGTAGTGAATTAAGTATTCATGTGCTGTCCTGAAATTTCCTGACACCAAACCATTTGTACTTCCTTACAAGTAAATCCTGCACTGATAAATTGGACTTACAGAAGTACAATAACCTGGAATTATTAAAATGGCTCAAAATAAAAACACAAACATGGCTGACAGTCAGTCTAAATCAATTAAGCCTATGTGCAACAAAAAAAAAAAATAATCTCAGTTGTACCCTGTAAAAGTAGCTCCATGTCGCTCACAAATAAAGTGGCTGGAAATATTCAACAAATTACACATACATCGTTGTAAATGTGCTGTCTTCATGTGAATAAACGAATCGCTAATCGATGAATTAATCGATTCCCCTCATGTGGGGTGTTCGATGACCTAGCTTTTATCAGGTACGGATACTCTATAGACTACGGTAGCGAGCCGCACTCAGATGGTCAGGCCTTCGCTCCACACCGGCCAGCGCCTCATGATTCATTCAGCCGAGCACCAACACCAGAGGACGGGCTAGACAACGGACACTCTTCCGAGCCGGGGAATCGAGAGGCTTGGGGTCCAAATAGAGGAACAAGTGTCCCACTAAAAGGCAGAACTAGCTCGTTCGTCATGGCGGATGTTGGTGAGGTTTTGATGTCGGTTTTGTCCACAATTCGGGTTCCGAAGCCCGGGGACCGCGTCCACAAAGACGAATGCGCCTTGTCATTTTCCTCGCCGGTGAGCCATCTTCCTTTACAAACCGTAACAACAGCTTATAAACAGTGTTGTTTAATTTCTCCCTCCCTCTCGCCACCTCCTGTTTTTTTTTTTATCTAATCTAACGTTATGTCAGCACAGTCCTACTTAGGCGCACTGGCTTCCGAGATTTTCCGCTTTTAACTAACTAGCAAGCTAGCATCAAGCTAAGCTAATAATGCACTGTAATTGGAAATTAGCTGCCTTAGCTTGTTAGCCAGCTATCTTAGTGTAACGGGGTATGCTGTCAAACAAGCTAGCAAGCTGACTTAGTGGTCTTTGTAGTCACAACTGTTGCAAGGCTCGTCGTAATTCAGCCCATAATAATAACTCTGTCTTTACAGTTGCATTTCCCTTGCATTGAAGTAACATCAGGCAATGTTAGTTAAATTGTGAGCGTTAGCAGGCAGATTATGGAGCTAATTGGTTATAATATAGGAACTGATGTTTTGCATTTTTACATTTCCTTCGGACCCCCCCCCCCCCAAGTTTTGTGTCACAATATAGCGTTTAGGACGGGCATCGTTTAACACTGTTTCCTCTGTACAGGAAAGTGAAGGAGGCCTGTATGTGTGCATGAACAGTTTCCTGGGATTTGGCAGTCAGTATGTGGACAGGCACCATGCTCGGTCTGGCCAGAGGGCTTACCTGCACATCACCCGAACTCGTAAGGCCAAGGTGGGCTCTTATTTCTACTCTTTGATTTAATATCTTAAGAAAATGAAGTATTCCACATCCTCCATTAACATATTTGTCAGCTCACACTGATGTTGCATGCTATCACCACAGAAGGAAGATGACAATAACTCTGGATCTGGTCACCCGCCTAAGAAAAAGCCCACTAGACTTGCCATCGGTGAGTCCCAAAAGGAACATTTACACACACATTTTGATTCTGATATTATATACAGTCGTCCCCTTTTGAGGATGACCCACATCTACCTCCAATCTTGATTCTGGTTTGTCCAGGGATTGAAGGTGGCTTTGATGTGGAGCAGGAACAGTATGAGGAGGATGTAAAGGTGGTCATTTTACCTGACAGACAGGAAGTGACATCAGAAGATTTGACAACCATGCCTGATGTTGTGAAAGAGCGGGTGAGATATCCTGGTTGTTTTCTGGCTGGATAAATGTTATTTTTCTGTTAAGGTTCTTTCAGGGTTATCACCATGGGAGTAATGTACCTTGGATTTTGCATTTGATATTGGTGCCACTGAGCAAATTGGCAAATATAAAATTTTTAGAAAATAAAACAGTAAATCAAATCAAGTGATGACTAAATACAGGGATAAACAGTAACAACGTATAATAAACATTTTCACTTTCAGGGTGCAAATAGTTCAGAAGTTTTGTCATGACCTTTTTGACAGATCAAATTGGTTCATGTGTATTCATTTTCCATCACTTAAGGTGTCCCTCTCGATGGCGGGTATCATGGCAGCTGACTCAGTGTCTCACACCTTACAAGTTCAACAGTGGGATGGAGAGGTGCGACAGGAGTCGAAACATGCCGCTGACCTTAAACAGCTTGATAATGGAGTCAAGATCCCTCCCAGGTAAGAAATTAGGTTACAAGTGAAAATAAACAAAATAAATGTACTATGCATTTTCTGATAAATCCAAAATTTTCCATCTGAGGAGTGTTGTTTTGTGTCATTGCTCCTTATCTAATTTAGTTTAGACATTTCCAAAGCATTGCTGCTCTGATATTGTACTTCAAATTATTAAAGAAAACTGCACACTTTTTGAGGCTACGATTCGATTCAAAATAAATTTTTGATTCAAAATGATTTGATTCATAATGATTTCTGCTTCAATCTATAGGTGTGCAAAGGATCTTCATGATCTACTCCAGTCTGCTTTGCAAGCCAGAATGGCAAATGGAGACATTAAAGTGTCTTTTTCTTTTTTCATATCTTTTTCACATTTATCCATGCTTAGATGGAATTGTTGCATAAAAGCAATATCACATATTGCTTAAGTTACAAAAATAAAAGTTTCTCTTTATAAAAGGAAATAGTGCCGTTAAACATGGGTTCCCAAAGTGCTTAATCCTCATTTTGCAAACCTTGCACACTGTGAAGCTGTGAAGTCTCCCCGGGCAGAGACTAGAGACTAGACCAGAGACTGGACCCCACTAGAGACTAGACCAGACCAGAGACTGCACCCCTGCAGAGAGTAGCACCTAGATGAGACACCGGACCTGCCCTCCAGAGACTAGACTGAGGGCTGGACCCCGGTCCTTTTTTTTTTTTCTTTCTTTCTTTCTTTTCCCCCCGCTTCCTCTCGGAATAAAAAGTAATATATTTGTCGGGAAAATTCTCTGAGGGGGTCACTAATAATGCACGCCTCCCACCAGGGAAGCCAGTGTGCTAAGTTCTAAGTCCGTCACTGAGCTCAACACAAAGAGGTTGACTATCATGTAATTCAATGGAGATGTCAGTAATCGGTGGATGGGGATAGAAGAAATTTTCACCAAAGTTGTGGGACATATGTTTCATTGTTTTGTTTTTGCTTAAATGTGTTGAAGCATTAAAGTTTTCAGTTATAATTGAAGAACTGTCTATACTTCATGACTTAAAATACTGTCACTGAGTTCAATTTGTGAATATGGGAAAAATTTAAACAGAATTTGGGGAAAAAATAAAATGGATTTTATCGGGCTCTAGGTAAAAAACAAAATGAGTCAAAATCTTTGCCTTCAATGACGACGGGGCTGCTTGAATCTCTTTCCCCATTATTGTAGTCTCCTCCTTGTTTTGGTGCTTACCGTGCATGTGTATGATATTTAAGATAAAGATATTTACTGAAAAGGGGGACAGCCCTAGTTTCTTTACATGCCGTTAAAAACCCAAGTCGAGTTGGTTTATTGTGAGGAGCATGTTCAGGCAGCAACACTTTAACACTTCTGCAATACTTTATTAATGCCATTGTGTCTCTTATGATACAAATCTAGGACTGATGTAGCTGATGTAGTTCAGTTTTGTTCTTAGAAGCCTGCAAGATCTTCAAAGCAGTGTTGCTGCAATGTTTTCTTACTTCATTTCAGTGGCTGGCGGTGTGAGGTTTGTGACCTCCAGGAGAATATTTGGATGAACCTGACGGACGGCAAAGTGCTGTGTGGTCGCAGATATTTTGATGGCTCTGGGGGCAACAACCATGCCCTTCTTCACTTCCAAGAGACAGGATATCCGCTTGCTGTCAAACTTGGAACCATCACTCCCGATGGAGCAGGTAAGCAGATGGCATGACCATATTTCTGTGGTGAACATCATTAATTTAAATTCAATCAAAAGTGCAATATGGCCAAATGCAATGGCCTGGTCTTAGAGCCAGCAAAAATGCCATCTCAACTGAGGTTGCAAATCGCAATCTCACTATTAGTAAATTCGGTAATTCAATTTTATTTTTTATTTTATACCCCTTTTTTTATATCATGCAACAAAAGTAAAATATCTAATATATAGATCATTTTGCGTGAAGCCTGGTGAATCTCCCGTCAGTAGATATAAATAACCTCCATGCTCAATGTCCATTTTTCTGAAACTTACTTCCTTATTGCTTTTGTTTGACATCACTGTTTTCTACATATACATTTAGATGTGTATTCCTATGATGAGGATGACATGGTATTGGATTCCAAGTTACCAGAGCACTTGGCTCACTTTGGCATTAACATGATGACCATGGAGAAGGCAAGTTGAAGCTGTTTCTCTGCTGTTTTGAATCTGTGTTATCATTTAACACTATGAAGCTGCAACTTTCATACTACTGCTTTACTGTATTCAACATCTGATCAAGCTTTCTTAGATGGGATTAATGCTCAGACCTTTGGCTAAATTTATCAGACTCCATTTGTAAAGTAGAGATATTGGACCCCCCCCCCCCCCCCCCCCCCCCCCCCCTCCGTTGGCAGGCATCCAGACAGTTATTGCTGGCTCTGCCTAATACGGCAGACAATGATTACTTTTTATTACTAAGCGGTCAAAAATACAGCTGCGGTGTTAGAGAGCCAATAAATTTGAAAATTAATATTGTTGAATTGGTTGACCTTTCTTTCTGTTTCCCGTGATTTTTTTTTTCCTTGCAGCACTCTGTCATTGTAGACCTAAAATGTATTGTTACACTTTTATTACTAATGGACTGATAATGCAGTCATCTCTCTCCTTGTGTTGTTGACTTTAACGGCATACTTGTCCCTACATTCCCCAGTTTCAGATGCTTTCCTCAAAACGTGTCTCTTTCTGACATCATGCTCCCGTTCATTGATTTTCCTCTTAAGCAGCATGCAGGCTTTTGTCAAGCCTGATCTCTTTACCACTCACTGTGTACTCAATTGCTATTTCATGTCTTGCTAATGTATTGCTGCATGCACTTAATGATACACTGACAGGGGGTAGAGGAAAAGTGCCATAATGTAGCGAAAGACAAAATGCAGCACCTACTGCAATGATGATGTGCTTTGTCGTTTCTTGTCATCTGTCTAATGTGCATTGCTAATTTTACCATCATGCTTAAAACGTGTGTGATGGCAGCAGCAACGATTTTCATTTGGATCATTCATTTCCTTATACCTTTGACCTCTCTGCTGTTAGACTGAGCGGACAATGACAGAGCTGGAGATTGCTGTGAACCAGCGTGTGGGGGAGTGGGAGGTCATTCAGGAGTCGGGGACCACCCTCCGTCCCCTGTTTGGCCCCGGCCTGACAGGCATGAAGAACCTGGGCAACAGCTGCTACCTCAACTCTGTCATGCAAGTGCTCTTCACAGTTCCAGACTTCCAGAGCAAGTCAGTACCCTGTTTTTTCCTCAATGCCTTCATCCACCAGGCCCCTTAATTTCATAATGTTGACCATGCCAGTTTGAGTAGTAAAGAATCATCGTCATTGCAGCAGTAGAGGTGAAGTTGTTATTATTAGGCTACTTGATCATTTCTGAACTTTAAAGCTTTCCATCTAGCTTTAACATTAAAAAACTGTATGCCAAGAATAAGTGTCATACCCTTTTAATATTCCTTCCAGATATGTTTCTAACATCGACAAGATTATTGATGAAGCTCCTAGTGATCCCACCCAGGACTTCAAAACACAAGTGTGAGTGTCTGAACGTTATGCTTTGTTAGTTTTTAAGACAACCTCTTGTTTTAATGTTAAATGACCACCAACACCCCTTGGTGGTAAAACTGGAACATTTAATGTATGTTGGACAGTTATTGTTGCTCTCCATTATTGTGGTAAGGATGAAACTGTCATATTAACACTTGACCTAGAGTCATTATGTTTCAGGAGAAAGGAGAGTTTCTTCTCTGTCTCATCTTAACTGAAAGAGCCTTTCATTTCATTTCATTGTGAAAACGAAAGTGAAACATTACACTCGGTGGCCTACTTTGCCCATGCAACCTGACCTGTTCTGCTCTTATTGAAAGTTAATGTACAATACTCAGGTGTATTGCAGTAAGTTGTATTTTAAGTAATATTAAATTTTTTCTTAAAATAAATCTGTTACAGGCACAAGGTATGCACATTGCCTCTGAATAGTCTTTTCTTTTTTTGCTAGACAAAAACTTATTTATTGCCACCAGAGAGGAGAGCATCTACTGTGATGAGACATTCCCCAAATCCCAAAATACATCTAGGCCAACATCCAAATCCTCCTCCTGTGTGAGGCTGTGGTATATTGTTGGATGTGCAGTGATGTCAGCTTTGTTTGTTTACCACAGAGCCAAGCTTGGATACGGTCTGTTGTCAGGAGAGTATTCCAAACCAGCACTAGACCCTGGAGATGAAAATGGTGCATCTGAACCCAGGGTGAGAGGAAGCAATCAGTCATGGTGGATTTATAAAGTCTTAGTTTTCACTGATATCCATGACACATTTGGGTTTTACCTAATTTTAGCTCTTGCCATTGACAAATCACACTGTTCCTGCTTTGTTTACAGGGAGACCAAACTGGCATAGCACCGCAAATGTTTAAAGCACTTGTAGGACGGGGCCACCCAGAGTTCTCCACCAATCGACAACAGGATGCTCAGGAGTTTTTATTGCACTTCATAAATATGGTGGAGGTAAAGAAACTTTCTGCCTTTGTTTCTTTTTTGGTCCCCAGATTTCCTATCATAAAATAATTTCTTCCCATTACCACAGAGAAACTGTCGCTCTGGGCCCAACCCTTCTGAAGCATTCAGGTTCCTGGTGGAGGAGAGGATTGTGTGTCAGCAATCACAGAAAGCCAAGTACACGCAGCGGGTAGATTACATAGTTCAGCTGCCTGTCCCCATGGACCAGGCCACCAATACAGGTGACGTCCCAGGATATATTTTCCATGTTTATCCACCCTGACCTTTACCCATCACGTTGGGTGTAGAGCACAGGGCAGAAAAAAAGACTACTTTTTTTAATATCGCTAATATTTGGCCAGTAGAAGTAAATTTGTTGATCGCAATCGTTTGACCTGGCAGTAATCATTTTGCTTAGTTGTAGAAATGGTTTCCATTGATCTCTATAAAAACGACTGGATGAAACTAACAAATGTCATATTTCCGTTGCTATTTGCACGTTATTTTTCACAGTTGCAATATAGATATTGTGTCAGCCAGTTAAAAATATATAAAATGCTGATATCTGAATATTTTGTATAAAAACGTATTTGTTAAAGACAGCTTAAATATTGCTCTTATTACAATTAAGATATTTACTGAGTGACGCAGTTTACAGATTGAAAAATGTACGTATTGATATATCATTATGGATTGAATGTAAACTTAACTTTTGTATTTTTGCTGATATTAGCTGACTTATTTAGCTCCTTTAAGCTAAGATGGACCAATATGACTGCTTTTTGGCCATTTCGTAGTTTGAGCGATTTTGCTTAGTGGTGCCAGGTTTTGCTTTGTTTTGTTTTGGTTTTTTTTGTTTGTTTTTTTTATAGTTTTTCCAACAATTTGCATTTCTGTAACAGAAGAGCTCCAGGAGGCAGAGCGCCGCCGTGAGGAGGGGGATTCATCAGCCCCTACAGTGCGCGCACAGATCCCCTTCACAGCTTGCATGGCTGCCCTCAGTGAACCAGAGATCCTCACAGACTTCTGGAGTTCTGCCGTGCAAGCCAAGACTACTGCTACCAAGTACGTGGCAAGACAGCGAATTAAATGACTGAACAAGATTAATTGGAACAAATTTTAAGATGTATTTGTTAATGTCAGCTCTTGTCTCATTTGGCAGAACAACTCGCTTTGCCTCTTTCCCCGACTACTTGGTTATCCAGATTAAGAAGTTTACCTTTGGCCTTGACTGGGTGCCCAAGAAATTGGGTGAGAAAAAATATAGTTATATATTTGTGTTTCATAGACAGATATTTTTGTATTGATGTACTTAAATTTTAAGACCATGGTAAAGTCTGCAGGGTTTCCTGAAATGCATGCATGTTATAAATATGTCATTTAGCAGTTATTATATACTGGAGCACTTACATGGTTCTACACTACTCTACATAACTCTACATCAGCGCTAATCAATATTAGTAATCTTGGAAAGCGTCCTGATGGTCAAAGAAATATGAAATGGCTGAATTAAAATGAGAAATCTACGTTTGTGGCCATGAAATTACTCTCTTTAATTTACTAGTAGAGTCAGTAAAATACTCTCAAATGACTTTCCTAAGCATGTGTTGCCAAATACATTTTTTTGCCCTGAGAAACTTGCAGTATTTCCACCATAGGGGTCAAGGATACATTAGTGAATTTAGCCACATAGATTTTGTTTTGTTTTAATATACAAAATTAATAGGAAAGCCAGTAGGAGTAGGACATTTCTCTTATTTTATTACATTTTCCTTTATTTTATTACTCTTAATTTATATTTTAATAAAAAAAAAAAAAATTAATTAAAGTTTGAATAGCCATTTCCAGGTTGTTGTTTCTGTGAGTCTGCGCGTATTCATGTAAATTATACTCAACTTCCCACACTGTGCCTCTGGTTGGCTTTCATACCTTTGAGTAATGCTAGGTGGCACCAATGTCTTCTTTGCTTGCAATGAAAATTGTACTTTGATGGTTTCATGTCTTCACGGTGTGTGTTTCTGGAGGGGATTAAATTTAATAATGAATCTCCGTAATTTTTCAGTACAGGAAAACAGTGGGCTTAATTAATAGCAAATTTCTCTTCACCTTGCCCAAAATATATCATGTCGTTTTACATGAATACTTTCAACAATAAACATAAAAGGTAACACATTTGGTCTTTAGTCAAAGTAGCTTTGGCAGCCAAAGATTGATTTATTAATTCATTCCCGTGCAGACGTGAGTATTGATGTTCCTGATACCCTGGACCTGAGTGCACTATGTGCGACCGGCCAGCAGCCAGGGGAGGAGCTTCTACCAGAGGTGGCCCCGCCCCCACTCATGACCCCCGATGTGGAGGTTAAAGGTATCCTGGGTTTCCATGGCAACGACGAAGACGACTCACTCTACTCCCCACTGCTGTGTCAGTCTGTCTGTCATTTCTGCCCTTTTCTTCTTCTTTTGTGACACTCTTATTTCTCCACCCTTGTTTCCTCCTTTTTTACGTTTCTGTCTTTTGTTTTCACGAGTCCCTCTCTTGCCTTTTTTTTTTTTTTTTTTTTTTTTTTTTTTTTAATTATTTTGCATCGTGTGAGGTTGTTTTAGTTTCTTTTGAAATGAAAGAGGCTATATTTTTATGGTTCTGTTTTGTACTATATGAGTTGTTCCTACCTATCTGCACGCCATTTTATATTTTAATTTCTCTGAAAACCTTGTTATAACTCAGGAAATCGTCAAAGAAACAAAAACAAGAACATAGGTGTTATTCGTTTTGTAAATAATCTTTTTCCACTAACAAGGAAAACAACATTTTCTACAAACTACATCCAACTAATTCAACCCCTTTGTTTCACACACTCAGCTCCAGTCCTTGATGACTCCACTGTGTCTCAGTTATGTGAAATGGGATTCCCACTGGAGGCCTGCAGAAAAGCAGTGTATTACACTGGGAACACTGGAATCGATGCTGCCATGAACTGGATCATGAGCCATATGGATGACCCAGGTGTGTAGGATTTCACCAAGTAGCATTGTCATCTTCGTCAGTTCGTCAATGATCTTTTCGGTCATCATATTCCTGCTCTCTCTCTGTCATCGGCAAAAGACTTCTCAGCCCCCCTGGTGTTGCCAGGCTGCAGCTCTGGTCCTGGGACCACTCCCACAGAGAGCCTTTCAGAAGAACACCTGGCAACCATCGTCTCCATGGGCTTCAGCCGAGACCAAGCAACCAAAGCACTTCGAGCCACGGTTAGAATCAAACTTCTTCCAGCTAGAGATGGGGATTTGCCTAATTTCACAGGCCACTAGGCTAAAAATATAACCATGCCAATACAGCCACAGCTGCCTCTTTTAATTTAAATAGTTATTTGAAGTTTCCTTATCATTCTCGGAGACGCAAATGTTTGTTTTTATGCTTCACTGAAACCATTAGCAGGATTTCACTTAAAGCTGCATAAAGCCATGCTGACTGATGTCTTTATCTTCTGGAATTTTTGGGATGTGCAAAAATAATTTACATTGCTAGTGCAGTTTTGCCTAATTATCTGAATGTACTAGTATATGAGTTGGTGAGAAACAGAAGGACTAAGTACACTGTATCACAAAGACTGAGGACTGAGAGTGTGGAAAAGAATGGTCCGATAGTATGAGATAACTAACCTAAGATTTCTGGAGCGTTCAGATACTTATGAAAGCTTAATTTAGGTTAGATAAATTGTTCCCACTTAGCCACGAAGCGTTCCATTTTCATCAGCAAACTAGTTCACCAAAGAGCTGCAGGTGCTAGTTGGAGTGAAAGTTCTTCAAGTATTACAACGCAAACTGCATCATGTGGCAAACATGTACTATTCGTTTTACAGTTACTCTACAATTTGATGGTTTCATTCATGACAAAAGCTGTCTTTGGCCTTTTAACTTCAAATTGGAATCCTCACAAAAAATATCTGACCTCACCTGTCATTGTTTTACAGAGTAATGTCCTGGACCGAGCAGTGGACTGGATCTTCTCCCACCTGGATGATCTGGAGTCTATGGATGTGTCTGAAGGAGGCCGCTCAGCAGCAGAGAGCGAGGGCAGGGAGCCTCCCCCTGGGCCTCGTGTCAGAGATGGACCAGGCAGTAAGTCAGAAAGCAAGGAAGGAGGCCCTCAGAATGCGTCCTTAATTTTCATATTTTATAATGAGTATCAGGTATTTTATAATTATAATTGAAAGTGTTTTGTCATTTTTATCCAGAGTATGAGCTGTTTGCATTCATCAGTCACATGGGCACGAGCACAATGTGTGGCCACTATGTCAGTCACATCAAGAAGGATCAGCAGTGAGTGTTATTTATTTATATGTCTACAACAAATGATTTACTTTCTGCTTTCTAACTATTTCATAATGACGGGAAATGTAATGGAGTAGGTGGGTGTATGGTCATACAGCAGGGGGCACTATACTCCTCGTCTGGTCTTAACAATAAACCGTTTGCTACAGCTGCTGCTCTGAACATCCTGTAAAATGATAATCTTTCATAATAGTAATATTATTTTGTAATTTAATGATAGAAAGTGTTCAATTTGTACTGACTTCTCCTTCTTCAACATGGTAAATAACCACAATGTCATCTAATGTCATGATGATATTTGTTTGTTCATAGCAAATGTTTCCTCTCTGTTTCTTAGGTGGGTCATCTTCAACGATCAAAAGGTGTGTGCTTCAGAGAAACCTCCCAAAGACTTGGGATACCTCTACTTCTACCGGAGAGTGGCTGAATGAGGCAGAGGAGTTTTCCACTTGGGGTGATGGAGAAGAAATGCGGACGCTACCACAAAAACACAAGACAGCATTCATAGTCGCACCCCACCAAGCTCTTGCAAATGTCCTGGCACGCTTCACAACTGACAAGTGTAAATAAATCTCTCAGATTGCATATGTACACAGTGAAAGAAATTGGTGCAGATATGTACAGATGAGGTCAGGGGTGGGGGATGTCTTTTGATGCACTGATTCTATTATTCACGAAGACAATTTTGATGAATAAAACTGCGAAGCATCTAAAATCTGTTAAAAATTTGTTCGAGGTTTTATTCAGCAAATGTATTCAGATAATTCAGAAAACCTACTTCCTGTAATAAACCACAAGACTTTAGCTCTGAAGTCTATTCTCTCCGTATTAACAGGTTTTCTGAAGTGTTGCCATTAATCCATGTTCCGACTATTGACTTCTACTGCCGTCAGTAGCCACTGCCTCTCCCAATCAAATTATTGCTTCCAGCTCCCTCTTCTTCTGGCTGCAGCTTGGTCTCCTCGCTTAAATTGGCCACCACCTGCTCCTCCACCTGGTTCAGTGAGGACACGAGACAGTTCAACATCTGCTGTAAGAGGAAATAGGTGAAACGATAAATAGTTGAAATGTGTGTTGCAAAAAAATAAAATGGGGTAAAAAAAAAAACAAAACACCAAATCAACTTGTTTTTGTTAAGTTAGATGGGAGGGGGGGGGTCTCTGGATGATTGGTAATTTTTTTTTTTCCAGTTTTTATTTTGCAAACAAATTCTTTGTTACTTATGCTGTGACAAATAAAGAATTGTCTTACCGTCATTTCTATTGTCGAGTAAGTTTGTTTTTCATTTCCCTTTTTAATAAGTTTGACATGAATAATGATGGGCTATGAAACTTTCAAGCCACTATAGAAGTTTACTCTAACTCCTAAACTTAGTTTGTAAGCACGTGAAACAAAGAGCAAATCCCACAGCTGGGGTTTGCATTGGCCTAAAACTTTCCACAAACAGCTCTCTTCAGATGTCTTCCGCCTTCTGCAGTTTCTGCATCCTTGCTGCCTTGAGTTTGAAGAGTTGAAGTAAAGAGAGAATGGGGGAAGATTTTGGCCAGCTGTAAACACACAAGACACCTCAAAATTAAGGTAAGGTACAAAACCAAATTATGAAATTGTGTTTTCTACCGATGAAGGATCTTGGATTTACTGTGAACCTTCAAACTATTTTGGCTTTGCTCATCAGTTCAACTTTAATTTGGTGACACGTAGCACCTTCATGAGCTGTGTGTACTGTGTCTTCGGACCATTAGTGTGTAGATCTGGTTGTAGAGCTTTCGGTTCGCTTTTATTTTTACTGGGTCCAAGTTCATAGTAAGAAAGACTTTAATAATTTTGGATAAATTTCTAGGGCAGCAGTTCTCTGACCAAATTATAACTGTTGTCACTATTGTAGCCAAAATATGTAAAATTTGTAGATTCCAAATGAGATGTTGAAATACATTTTAATATTCTCCCTCGTGAAATTAAGTGTTGACAACTATGAAATGTGTATGATGGAAGGCAGAGAGATTGGTAAATTGCTTGCTAGACTTTTTATTAGTTTTATTCCTCTGTTTTAGTTTCCTAATTAAATTAACCAAAACTGAATCACACTTAAACAGACTTCTTACTTCTGAAGAGGATGTGATACAGTCTTACAGGCCCCCGCTGAATTGTTGATGATTTAAAATAAATACAAAAGCCAAAGATCCAAATTGTGTGGATTTTTACATTAGCATGTTTAAGTGTTTTTACAAAGCAAGTTTAATTTTTTTCTACAAAAGATAAAGGAAGTGGAGAGATAGCTTAGTGGTTAGGGATTTTCATGTGTGAGGTACTCAGAAGCTTTGTGCCGCATTGGTGAAATGTTCTCACGTCTTGAGCAACTGTTTTTCTTCTATTAGATAGATAGATAGATAGAAATAATAATTTGTGTCTGTTCTTTTCAGATCATAATGAAGGCAGTTGGCTTGTTGGTTGGTGAGTTTCACTTCAGAAAAAAATACTTTTAAACAATCTGTGAGACTAAATGGCTAAGTTGCTTGTCATCTAGCTCTAAATATGTCTCTTAAAACTGATAATTAAAAGTAGTTTTTTTTACTGCCGAACTGTGGTTGTTGTTTTTTTTGCTAATTCCAACCACTACAAATTCCCAAAATTTAACCTGATTAATTGTTGTTCTTCAACTTCACATTCATCTATCTAGAAAGACATTTTTATTCATTTCAAGATTGTCAATTTGCCTTTAAACCTTGTGGTGTTCAAATATATAATATTAAATGAAGTGTACTTCATCCTCTGTCTTCAGTGCTGGGTGCGCTCTCTGCTGCAGGCGAAGTGTTCCATACAAAAGTTGGAGGCACTGTGACCTTGCAGTGTGGACTGGGTATCAAGGAGGTACCAATGGTGAAATGGTACCATAAAGATAACCAGATTGTTGGGACGCTCAAGAATGGTCAAACTGTCAAAGGTGATCATGAAGACATATAATGCCACAAGATATTGTTTCGTTATCATCACTGTTGTGAACAACAGTGCATTCTCTGCATTAGGTGAATCTTCCATGAAAGAAAGGATAAAGCTGAAGGATTCGTCGACCCTCGAGATCTCCACAGTGAAGGAAGAGGATGCCGGAGAGTTCACTTGCGAGACTGTAAAACACACCCTACTTGTGGTTTCAGGTCAGCAGCAGATCCAAAGAACACCGTATGCTCAAAAACAAACAAACAAACAGCATTTCACTGGGCTTACCTCATCAGAACAATTAAAGATGGGGATTTGAGGAAAGAAAGGCCGCGGTAAATACTTGTGTCTTTCATGGAATTCATCATATCGTTTTAAGAAAATCCAATTAGTTTTTTGTTAGACTTGAAAAGACACATTTCAAACAACATTTAACATTTTAAAATAGTCTGAAGTCACTTCGGAAAGGAAAGTAAAGGAAAAAATTAAAGAAGTGCAGTGAACCGTCAAACAGACATTACTGTCACAATTCAGTTTCACCGATAAAAAAGTAAAGTATCAAAAGTATTAATTAAAAACAATAAAAGACATCAAACAGAAATCTACTGTCACACACAAAAAAACGAAATGAAAAGCCTTAGAGAGGTATTACAACATTTGCGATTTCTGTGTCATAAGAAACATGTTTCAAAAACAACCAGCACAAAGGTGTCCTGATTTCATATCCAAAGACACCTGGCTCTTATATTTCTGATAACGCCTGTAATTGGTGCCTTGCTCAAATATCCCAAATGGTTGGAAGTTCAGTCTTGAAAAGTCCTACCATCTTCTAATAAATGCAGACTAATTTATTTTTATTTTATTTTTACAATTGTGAATTACTGATGATTTGGATAGTGTCAGTATAGCATCACCTCTCTCTGTGTGAGTCTGATTGTGTCCTCACTCCTGTCTCTTGTCTCGTTTTGTGTCAGTGTCAACCACCCCCTCTGGGCCTGTCCAGAAGGGCAGCAGAGTGGATCTGGGTTGTGAGGTCAAAGGTGTTGAACCAACCCCTACAGTGCAATGGAAGAGGCCAAATGGAAAGCTGCAGGTATCTTCTAAACTTGAATCTGTGGCCCTCTCAGACGCAGGAAAGTGGATGTGTGTTTTTTCCTACGGTGGGAAAGAGTATACTGATTCAATACAGATTGAAGTTAAAGGTATGACACTAGCTTCTTACCACCGCAAAAGCTACACATATGGTCAACGGGAAAAAGAAAGATGTGCTGTGTTTTTGATTCTAGAGCCGACTCCATCAACAACAACACCATCAGCTACCCAAACCTCAAAGAGCGCCAGTGGTCCATCCCAACCAAAGAGTAAGTATTAACTGCTTTTTTCTAAATCCTCTGACTCTGACAAGTGTTGCTGAGAGTGATCCTTCATTGAGATGTGCCACTGGCTCATTATTGTTGCTTATTGTTTCTTTTCTGAAGAAGGTGTTAATGTGAAGGATTTTCTCACCAAATGGTGGAAGTGGATTACAGCTGGGGTTTGCTGTCTGCTCCTGGTAATCATTGTGATTGCCAGTATTTTTTTCAAGAGGATCAAGCGAAAGAAGGTAAGTAAAGAAAATCAGCTTGGAAATCTACTGATTGAAATCAGTGGACTGGGCGAAGAAGCGAGGCTTGCTGGAGCAAATAAAACATTTGTGAAATATGTGAAACTAATGGGATTTTCCCTCCACTTTTGAAGAAATTACAGATGTTGAGGACGGGCCGACAGTCACTGAGAGCAAAGAAGTACTGCCAGTGTGACCAGTAAATGCTCTTAACTTGCTTCTATCTAATGAAAAAAATCCTTTTAGCCCCTTTTCCAGTAATCTCTGCTCACTTTACAGATGCTTTCCAATAGACTCTATTCATTCTTTTTATGAAAAATGGTTTGACCTTCATCTTTCCCGTGCCTTTCACCAAGCACTTCATTATTGTGTCATAATTAGTGTGAAAACTTCTCCTCTCTCCTCTCTTTATCGCAGGCCAACAGCTGCAAGAAAACCACAGCAAGGACGTCGGAAAGGGAACCCACCAGCCCTCATTCTGTAACCCCTGCTGAAGGAGTGACATTAAATACAAACTGCAGAAAGGAACGAGTAGATGGAGATAAAGAAAAGGAGAAAAGGAGAGAGCAAGTGAAAGAGAAGCAGAGTGTGAATACAGCATGAATGTAAATGGGCTTTTTAAAATGCTCTTGATAAAAAATAAAGTAAAATCAAGTGTAATGACTTTGAGCTTTTTCACCAAATATAACCAGTGAACTGAATGCAAATGGCCGTTTCTACTGCGAGACAGAACAGCCACAGTCTGTGTTTTTTACTTAGTCTCTGCAGCGTATTAACATGTTAAGACTTGTGTGTCCCTGCATGTGGCATTGCCAACCTCAAATGCTCTGCTTTGCATCCTAAACAGATTCGACATGTATTTCTTCTTGGTGTCTCTGCTCATTTGACAGATGCATTCTTTGTCTTTATTTCTGTAACTTGTAACTCAAAAGACCGGAGTTAACTGAAAATTCATGTCTTAAGTCAATAAACTGTAACGACACCCAGCTGCAAACTTTATTTCTATCCTTGTATAATAGAGCCGGGGAAGCTTTGACCAGTAATGGAATCACGAACAGTAAAGCTGACGATGCAGTGTTTTCTGTCAATCCCCTGTGTTTAGATAATTTCAGAACAGTGTAAAACAGGCAGACTCTGCCATTAACAATAATAACACAGAGGTAATTACAAGTTTCATCTAAACTGAATGGTGGTTGAAAAAACATACAACTATAAGCAGTATCAGTGGGGATTGAAAATAAGGAAAATCTTCAGATGTCCAACTTTTATTGCTCACTTCTACATCATATCAAACATTATCTTTACTCCTTTGTGCAATAATATCATTTGAAGCATACCAAAGAGCTGAATACTCCATAACTGGGGCAGAACGATTCAGGTGTTCATGCCAGCGCTGTGCTACATATAATGAAGCGCACACAAAACACCTGTTGCGTACAGCAAGGAAAGACCACCTATATGGCATACATACGTATTCGTAAGTGTTTAAAAGTGAAAAAAAAAAGGTTTGATTTTGATTGTAGATTGGCATATTCATGACATTACATTGTGTAATCGTCTTAGTGCATGACTGACTTCCTGTGTGTGTGTGTGTATGAAAGTGACACCTGCAGTGGAGATCAGCCTACCAAATGTTAGAGCTGAACTCATCGCTGCACTGAGCACATCACATGTGAGTACTCCTAAACACACTCTATCTACACACACTGCTCTTCCTGGTAGAAGTTGATTTAATGGATTTTCTGACGGACGGAAGACAGATCAGTTAGCTCATCGATATGTCTGCGTACTATTAGATTTTAGGGCATAAATCTTTGCTATAAACACAGACAGATCTCACTGCCACTGCCGAAGGTCCGCTCTCATAGACAGAAAGAGCGAGGCAAAGTTGTTGTGCTCAAATCTTGTTCAAGGCCAGATTTTGAACTGTGTCTGGTTCTACATACTAACTGATTTTTGTCTTGGCCTTGATCTGATATCACCTGTGTTGGTTGTATTTTGACATAAGCAGTGTGAGAATATTTCCAGTGTTGCTGAATGTCATTCTAACATTAAGTTGCAAATTGCATGGGAATTGGTTCAAACTGAGGCCCATTCGATAGATATCTTGTTTCATCACAAGCCTTGAATAATTCACAGAGTGAATCAGTTTTGACTTGACCCTCCGCAACTATTTCAGACTAATCTTCGTGTTGTGCGTCTCGATGACAACCCGCAGAGATATTTCAAAATACCAAATCCAAAATGCCTAAAATAGAAATTTTCTGTTCCCCCATCTCTTCAAGCTAAAGACCAAAACTTGTGCAATAACGACAGAAACTTTGCTGATTTTGCAATCGCTGACATTGACAGGTTTCCGCAAATTTTACAACTGATATACAAAGCATTTCATTTGGCCCAAACTCTCTGGATGTCCAGATATAAATTCTTCATGTTACTCATCAGAAGTTTAGGCCTCAGTTGATGGGAGGGGGTGTATGGGTTTCGCGGACTGCATCTAATGACAAATTGTAGCATTTAAAGACCAATAATAAAAGAAAGAGTAATAATTTACTCTCGTTAAGAGGCGCTTGAAGGAAAAGTTTAGTGAAAGATACAGTGTCTCTGTTTGAAAACATCAGGGCTTATGTATAAGATGTGACAAATAATTCAAATATTGTATTAAAAAATAGCATTCCAACGGACACAGTTTTTTATTTTTTTTTATTTTGCTAAAACAGTTTCTTCTGCCAAGAAGCTGCCATATATCGAAAAATCATAATGACTGCTTTGGTCTATGTATTTTCGACACTGATCTCCACAAGTGAATGAAATCTAAAACATGCCACAGGCTGCTACTGTTATTGCCCATTAACTGTTCAATGTGTCAACAGTGCTGATATGATTGACTTATAATATACAACCTAAAGCAAAGGCTATCTCTGTACAATACCTGTGCAAATATCTACTATGAGAAGCTGTTTTAATTCATTGATATTGTTCCTCCTGTTGATCCTGGCTGTGAAAGAAACCCATATACAAGGTGCCAGCAGATATAATTCCTTTTCTATTTCTCTTTTAGTAGAAAATCCCCACTATTGGTCCCTCGGAGTTTCAGTGCTATTCCTGAGCTGCAGCTGACAGGCGGGCAGAAATATGTACCATTTATGGACATTATCCAATTTGACGCTGACTGTGTGACCATCAGGAAGAGATGTTAACAGAATTATACCCTTCTCCTGTAGAGCGGGACATAAAAAGGAATAATGTTGCACTTACAATGTGCGTCACGTCTCAGGAAAACTGTCTACTGTGCCCTAACATGCAACATACAGAAACATAAACATAACTCAAAAGTTAAACAGGATGCACAAGCGAGGAATTACAGTTATATGAAATGTAACTGCGTTTTCATCTGGTCTGCCACTGAGGACACCTGGAGAGTGTAGAACCAGGACAACACCTTCAGGTCTGCCCTATCACAATCAACCGTCATCCAAAAAGAGATTTGCTACAAAGTTTTTAACTACATTTATAATATAATATGTATCACAGGGGTCACAAACAGCGATGCGTTTCATTTAACCATCCCAGTAATTTATGACAGCGAGACAATAAGCCGGCACACACAACATCAGGACCCTGAACATGAAACAGCTAGGTGGAATTGAATGTCGCTTTTACAAAACAGTGTTTTTTATTTGACATCACACACTATGGACCAAACATTGTTGCAGTCATTTATCATTCTCTTGTTGTAGAAATTGTCATCACAGTGCGATGCCTGCTGATATAATATGATATGATATAATATAAATCAAATGCTCTTAACACATCTGCTTTAATTGTTGCCGTTTTTCATCACGGGAGGCCAGTTGGTGTCTCTCCATGCTGAATTCACTAACAGATACAGAACGGATCACTGGCCAGTTCAGTTCAAGGCTCTCTACTGTGATGACTGAAAACATTTTGCTTTGTGTGATTTGGGCAGTTTTTAATGATTTTATGCCTAAAATGTCATGTTGCCTACATGCAGTGTCCAAACTTTTGACTGGTAGTGTATATACAGTATTAATATGGACTACAATCAATATGTAGTAAGATAGCAACACAATCTGGTTGTGCTAGTGTCAATAGATTCAAATGTTGACGCTCTAAAGTTAAAACTAACATTTTTTTAATGTCTACTCTCACATAGGAGAACTAAAACATGTTTTTGACTGGATGCCAAAAAGGTTTTTTAATCATGTCTGAAATTTAGCGTGCGCAGCGGTAAAGAATGTGTCCCACAGATATCAGGCACCTCTCATTTGACGGTGTTAATGTTGTGCAACATTGTCGTGGTCTTGCTTGTTTTGGGAGCTTTTCGCCATCAGGCTGCTTAGTGGGATGACCAAGCTATCAGGTAAATAGCGTTCAGCAGTGTTGGGCCGTTAGAACTCCTTGTTTGGCTCGTCTGCATGTTTAGGATCATTGTCCCGCTGCATTGCCTTAAAATCTGGATGACTGAAACAAACACAAAGCTGGACGTCACCACTTTAGGCTGCCTCACTGTTTTATTCAGGCCCAGAGCGTTGACATGCAACACCACAAAGAGTCATAAAGTGCCACTGTTCTACTGCTCTGTTGTGCATCATAGTGAAGAATAAAAGTCAGTTATTTTAGTGGCAGGCAACAAGCTACTATCTCTGCCAATATTCAGATTTAGATGTGTACTTTCTTCTCCTCTGTTGGCAATTACCAAGCTGTGTTTCCCTCACTCTGTTGTGAAAATATAATGTCTATACTGCACTGGAGGCGTTTTCATATGAGAAAATAGGATTCCCTTTTCATGGCTGTTACTCAGTGCTTTTTTTCGTTGTTTGACACACACAGTCATTCAAAATGAAACTGAAATATGTGAACCCCAGTATGTCCCTCCTTCGTGTATTTCCACTTGGGTTATCATCCAAACCCTGGAGACACCTTGTAGAAATTTGTCAGAGAAAAGTCAATGTTACGTTTAGACTTCAAAATAGCATGCTGATATGTCTGTTTGTCAGCTAAAAGAGCTCCGTCATCTGAGCTCATACTGCAGGCCCAGACTGAGGCTTTGTTATACATTTGATAGATTTCCACAAAGCTCCAAATTAAAATGGTCTGATCGGTAATTCCCCATCTTGTAAACTCCCTTTATAACTTTACTTCAGCGCAGGTTTCACTTCAGTTGCAGACTGTGATCAACAAGGTCAGAGTTAAGACGCTAACCATCGAGCAGCTGCGTTGGTATGCGTGCAAGTCCACTGATCCGCTGTTTCTCTCCTTTGTGTCATAACAGTTTTCTGAGAAAGCCCACAGTGAAGTAGGACTTAAAGCAAAGGTTCACACTTTCTCCAAACCTCCCTCCATACAGTACCTGCACCCGGCTGTGACAAGCAGTTTTGATTCACTGTAATCGCTCTGACTGATGCGACATGTCAGCAAATTAAAATTCCTCTTCTGCTTTCCACTTTCCACTTTGACCAAAATAGGAGCAAAAAACAAACTACATCATTGTCAGTTCTTTTATGTATTTCTACAGAAACAAAACAGAAAATATCCAACATAGCCAGTTAAACGCAGCTCCACAGGAGGATATTTAAGGGGAGTCAAACGTCAGTTGGGCTAATTCAGCTGTTCAAAGTATGTCCTTTTATTGAGCTTCAAAGTTTTTGCATTTCATGGAGAAAAACTGTCCCAGAATGCAAACAACTTCAACATAACGTGCCATACAATCTTCATAAGCTACCGCAGAATTAGTAACAGAATTTTAACAAATTGAACCTTATAATTCAAACAGGACAATTTACTGTAAATTGTTATTCAACTGTGATATCAAATCTCAATCTGTGTTTTAGTAAATCCGTGAAGAAAATGATCTCTGGCCAGGTGTCTTTGTCGGCCCGCACGGCAGTGCGTGCACGTGAAATTGATGCAGTGCTGTGTTCCTGCCTTGTGCTGTGTCTTGGGCATTATTGTTGAAGATATGAAAGGGATATTTGATGGCCGTATTATATTTTATTTCTGAAAAGCCACGTTGTTAGAAACTGAAAAGAGCACTGATGAGTCCAAGGAGGAAGGTTATCACGGATCTTCTGACTGCTGTTGTATCGATAAATTGACAGATCCTTCATTGTCATTGCATATTTATAAACAGCGGCTGTGTGGCTGCAATCCAATTTAGCAATATTAAATAAATAAATAACATACAATAGCAATAGCAACAACTACTAAGAATAATAATAACAACCTTAACACTAAAAACGCAGTAGTACAGGCTCACTATGGGTTCAATAATTTCCTTGTTTATGACCCAGGCTGGGCATTGTTGCAACTCTTGCAGGACACTGATGATGCTGTGACTGTGTCTGTCCATAAGATCGTATCAAAAACATACAATTCCTAGATGTGAACTGAGTCACTGTCTACAATTATTGTAGTTGTCTGTGATGATTAATGGCTGATTCAGAATATGAATATGAAAGCTTTCCAGAGTGTAGCTAAACAGGAGCAGACTGGTTTTCAAACTTCTTTGACGACAAAGTTTTTTGTATTTTTCCTCAACGTTCTGTTTCAGTAAAAGGAGAGCAAATGTATCTTATGTTCAAATGCGTTGTACTGATAGCGCCCACCTTTGTCCGACATGTCAGCTGGGATTGGCTCCAGCACTCTGGCGACCCTGACGGATAAACGGATGAAAATGAATGATGAAATGAAAATATTCTGACAGTGTGATGTCGACACTGTGATGGAAGAGGACAGACAATTATAGATTCTCTGTTTTGTTTGCACGTCAGGTGGGTTTTTTTCGGGGTCATTCCTTGACAACCCTATTTTTGACAATAACATGAATAGTTTATCTTGATTATTTACAGGAAGATAGCACTGACTTCAGCTCCAGAGACAGTAAATGCTCTGTGCATGTAGGCGTTTTTTCCATGGTGAACCAACATTACTGTTGAACTGATCAGCTTAAACCTAATCACAGCTTTACACTGACACTATACCTGCTCGTCTGTAGCTGAGCCATGATGCAGTTTTCCTACGAAGAAGCTAAAAATAACTCATACATTTCTAAGCAATAATACATGAACATTGTTTGAGTTTTACAATCGGTATGATTCATATTCTGTACGATCGTCCTTGCATTAAAATATGTTTTTCCACTCTGATTAAATGATTATACAGCAGCCTACAAACAACAGACTGACAGTGAATAACTAAAGTGCTTACAAAGTGTTGATGTGTACAGACGATGAAGGTGAAGGGGTGAGTGGGAGAGGCAGAAAAGAAAAACTTTTCTGTCTTCATCTACTGTCACAACTCTGAGGCTTCAAAGAAACTTAAATGAAGCTCCCCACGTGTTGAAAGAGTCAAAATGTTTCAGTCACTGAGCAGAATGTCATTTGTTTCAGATTCTCGTCCTTTTTTTCCACTGACATTTCGCTTAACATAAGAATGGACACAGACACCAAAATAACCTGTACAAAGTCAGTAACTTCCCACTTCTGCAGGGCCTCAAGATGTCTTCTAGTGTTTTGACTCCATGCCTGTCACACTCTGCTCTGATCGAAGTGATTCTAAAACAGAGAGTCTGACACAGAAAACAGATTGTATGGTGAGGGAAACCCTCTGTAGGAATGAATGGAGGATGAGGAGGCCAAAGAAATGCGAAAAAGTGAATCATTCCTCATTCTTGCTTGTGGCCCACACTTTTTGTGCAAGTGTTTTTCTTATTCAGAAATGACAAGATGTGGGACACACGCTT
The DNA here is from genome assembly GCF_900963305.1 of Echeneis naucrates. Taxonomy (NCBI): domain Eukaryota; kingdom Metazoa; phylum Chordata; class Actinopteri; order Carangiformes; family Echeneidae; genus Echeneis; species Echeneis naucrates. Next base: position 16,625,321 of record NC_042516.1, read on the forward strand.
TCGTTAGGGAGTCCTCACTTTCAGGTGTTTTCTATCAAAATCAAAGCTGCAAAATAGCCAGAAAACACAGAGAGAAGAAAAGCAGACAGCATTTTATTGATACATTTAGATAACTTGAATGTTTTGGGGTTTTTTGTTTTTTTTTTTTGTGTGTGTATGTGTGTAAGGGGTGAACAAAACACTTGTTTCATTTTGAGCTCAAGGGAAGAAGACGCAGGTGTGAACCCTTCATGAAGATAGTACAGAGGCAGAGAAACCTCAGAGAGACACATGAGAAGTGTGCGAGATGTTTGTTTTGTCCTTGTTGTGGTTCATGTCAAGAAACCACCTCTGCACTCTGCTCCAACAGCTCCAGTCCTTTAACTGATCGCTGTAGCAGTCCTTAGCTAGCATGAGGCAAGCTGCCCTTTGACAGATGACCTGATCCCTTGATGGAGAACTTCAGGCCTAATATGATGTCTAAAAAAACTACCAAGCTTTGTTCATTTTTGCAAAAAGTGAATCAAGTGAAATGAAGCACTTTGCGTGTGGCTGCCATTCATGTTTTTTCATTTACCTTCCCTTCAGAAACTGATTTGAATTGTAACAGTGGGATTAGAGGATTTCTGCAACGCTCCTAATATTCCCAAATCAACACAGTTTTATAGAATATTTTGAAATGCTAACAATGCCTGCAGTTTTGTGTGTTACCTTAAAGGCTGGTAGAGGCAAAGCAACACGAGAATAGCAGCAGTTCGGATCACAGATGTTATATTAAAGTTGTTTTGAGTGCAGGCGACACTTTACTGCAGGCTCGGAGCCGAGATAAGCACAAGCAGATGTTTGGCTTCCATGCAGGTGTAACCATGCCCAACATGTAATAAGACAATGAATATGTCACACAGACTGTAATCTGAATTATATGTAAATTGGAAGAAAATTTCACCAAAGGGAGAAATGAAGCACCGATTTTTGATCAGGCAACCCTTCGGCTGTTAATCTTAACTGGACTGCGTAGTGCTGCAAAGATAAATGGTCCATATGAAAAAACACAGAATATATAAGACGTGTTATTTTTGATAAATTCATGAATGTGATATTATAACAAGCAGCTTGAAGCAGTAGAGCGTTTAGTCAGTGTTTTATTGCATAATAAATGTTGGCCATCTCCGAGGTGAAAACACAACTTGAAAATTTGGCATTTACAAGTTGGTGAAATTGCCAGACTGCCCTTGTTTACTTGGTAATATCTGATCACCTGGTGTACTATTATTGAGTATTGATGTATCAGAAAACACAGAATTAGGTTAAATCATCCTGCAGTGAAATTATTAATAACTTCCACCTGTGCAGGTCCTTTGGCAGGTTTATCGTCAACAAACTTGTGCAGGCATGAATTTAATCAAACTCACAAAACTTTATTTTCAATTTTAGTCAAATTCATTTTGCCCCAAAGACCCAAACAGAGTTTTTCTCAATTCCAAGGAAGCGTGTCAAAAATGTAGCACGCAAAGTTTGATGCAACCAAAACCCGATTAACATTTTATTCAGTATCAGTGTTAAATACTGAAGCTGCAATGGAGCGCTGTATCAAACAGCTACCCGTTGTGTTTATCAGAGTAATACAAAATAAATGTAGGCATTGTGGACATATTTAACTGTGTATTTCTACGCTTGTTTTTATTATTACATGCACACAGAGGGTGCATTGTTTTTTTTTTTTTTAGACTTTATACTGTTAATATCCTTTTTTCTTGTTGAAAACTTAGACTATGAACTGCAAGGATGTGTATAGATTGCGCACAACAGCATCTGCTTGTCTCCGAGGGGGTCGTCTAAACGTGGTAGGGACAGAAAATTTGTCAATAACGTGGACAAAGTTGAATCAAGGCGAAGATTTTTCTGAAAGACACAAACTCTAACTTAACAAGAGGTCGCTGAGTGGAGGCGTACACACACACCATGGCTATATCTTTAAGGTTTGTTAAGTGTCCTGATATAAGCCTATTTATTTCATCATATAAAATGTAGATATCATGCTCACGTAATCCTCTCCATCTCTCCATACCACCATCCAAATGAGACAAATTCCCCAGAACCGTTTTTCCCACCACATTAAGAACTTAATCTGAGTGTTTTGTTCTCGGATGTGTTCAATTTTTAATTTTCATTTATCAGCCGCTTTTGTAAAAATTGGTCCAGAAGGATGAAAGAGAACCTCGCCGCTGTGCTAAAATAGCTAATGAATCCAGTCAGACTCTTGTCGTTGTCATTTTTATTTTTATGTTTTTTCTGGCAACAACTCAAATAAGCATTTTATTATTATTAATGTATCAGAATGCAACGTAAAAGCATAGATGATCAAAAATGCAAATTGATTCACTGATGAAGCCGTGGCACCATTACACTGCCCGTCTGATGGGTTTTGTTTCTTTTTTAACGCATCGGCTTAATTTTTGTCAGAAAACAACTGACTTCAATGGTTTCAAGATAGTTAGTAAAATTTTGTTAGCAGGTCTTACCCTCTGACTATGCAACAACCAATCAAAGGTCATTATTTTGGCTTTGGCTTTGATCAACAACTATGCTTTTTTTTTCCAGACCAATCAGTGTCGAGGGAGGTGCAAGTGCACTTAAAAAGGCCCGTTTCATAAATATCTGACATTTCCTGCTGACTTCAGATCCCTGAGCACAGACGGGCATTTCGGCACATAACGGCAGTTGTAAGTAAAGTCTACAACAATTAAATATATATATATATTTATATTTGATCTTAATACAGAATTCAAAATATAAAAACATCTACACAGAATAAGAGGATTAAATTTATCTTACTAACTGATAATAACGTTGAATCATAAACCTGTGACCCCTCAGTAAGCCCCGTAATGCCAAGATGAGCTCATTGTGATTTTATATGATACAAGAGAAGATTTATTGAATCAGCACACGCCGATCCATCATGTTTCTACAAAACTAAAAGAAATACAAAGATACTAAGCATGAAGAGGTTTTAATAAAATTGTTATTACGTATCAGAAACATTTGAAGCATCGAACGGTATTTCTATTTCTTCTTTGCTCCATATTTTGTTAGATTTCTTACATAGTTACATAGCACTGAGCAACTAAGTGGTATAAAAAGGACAAATTTTAAGCAATTTACAAATTCCAACATTTGCTTTTACTCTCATAGTGAATGAGATCATTTATTTTACTTGGACCTTTAAGCACAATATTACATACAACTAATATTCATTTGTGCATCCACTGAATTTTTAGAAACAATAAACAACAAATTTCTCTTAAACAGACAGGAATTATTTTTGAGTGTGTAATTCATTTGTTGAATTAACTATAAAACTGTGAAAAGGTGTAAAATTCTGTCAAAGCTTGACAGGTACAGTTTGGAGCAGGGAAAACACTCAGTCTTATGACACTGTGGCATTCTTTATCTGCCCCTGCTTGCTCTCCTCCCTCTTTCATTCCTCTGCTGTGTTTGGCCTTGAGTCTCTCCTCCTCCTCCATCGCCGCTTGTTGTTGATGCTCCATTCTGACCGCAGAGACGATCGTCTAACTTGGTTTCTGGGTTGTAGCTCTCCAGGTGCGATGACTTTGAATGTCTGTTTCTCACCAGTTTCACTCTGTCTCTGTGTGTATTTCTTTCCTTACAAACTCTGATCTCAGATATAGTGAATAAATCAGTTTACTTGTTTTTTAAACAAACCGTTTAAAAAGAACGCGCTGAAACACAAAGCACTTTCTCCTTGGCACACATCTCTCTGATTTGAATCTTTAATGTTGCTTTTCTTGCAGCCCCCACTTCTGTTATGTGGTGAACCAAAAATGATTTGTTGATTTGTTTTTCTTCTCAACCTTACATATTGCAGGAGCCCTGAGACAGATGATAAGAACAGAAGATTTTTGTCAGTGTGTAATGTTATGTGTGGACACATGTTACATTTTTATTGGGCAGCAGGGAGATGATCAGTGGAGAGAGTGCGATGGGCAGCAGTGTGCTCATGGTTAACGCTCGGACTCTCCGGCCCGCAGGGTTTTCAACCATTAAAATAATTCTTCTAATCCCAAAAACACTTGTCAGGGCTTTGGATAAGCATTCATGACGACACATGGTTCCAAAGTGAAGTCATAATTGAACACTAAAAGTAACATTACATTACGGCCATATATTTATCAGCTTATATACTACTCATATAATTTAATTTTGGAAATACAAATACTCGGAAAGAACCAGAAGCCAGTGCTTGTTGCGTCTCTTCATCTATTTATACAAGATAATTCATTGCATCTAAAGGCAACATTAATGATTCGCGATCTCCAACGACTTTAAGCAAAGCTTTTTAAAAAAAATTTTCAAATCTAGATAAAAATCATTTGAAACGGCCCATTGTTATTGTGTGACCTTCAGTCAAATTTAACTAAAACATTTTTAAAAAGTGTATATCCAGCATATCTTTTCCTATAAAGGGTCGACTAACTATAAAAGCACAATCAAAAGTCTTGATTTGAAAAGATTTTTTTTCCGCATAATCATGGCTTACTGTTTACACCACAGAGGTAAAAGGGAGGGGGCAGAAAGATAAGGGAGTGATACCAGGAGAGAGAAAAGAGACATCTACCTTAAACCACAGCCTAGGTGTGCTGCTGGAGCTGTGGTCTCTTTTTTTCATCTTTTTAAGCGTGGAGAGATCCGTCTTTCGTGGAACAGAGGAGGAAGAGAGGGGGTGTGAGAGGCGGGGGGGGAGCAGGGGAGGTGGTGGGGGGGGGTCGACTGGGATGAGAATCAGCACCTTAACTAAATCAAGGCCCACCACAACCCAGCATACGCTCTGAGTCTCTTCCTTCTCTCTTTTCATCCAAAGCCCACCACAGGCCACCTACTCTCAGCTCTCTGAACCTTTGTCTTTTATCTTTCTGAATCTGTCTAAATCTGAGACCACCGCAGACCCCTCTTCCTGCTGAGTGGCTTCACTTTGCAGCAAAATTTGCTAAGCATGATGATATGACGAAATATTGATGTCTGAGGAATATATATTCACTGAAATGTTTCTTTTCTAAAAGTGTCTAATGCTGTGGTAGAATCTGCGGATACTCTACGAGGCTTACTGTGACTTTTTCGCTGCATGCGCTCAGTAACCAGTTAATCTGGTAGACCTGCATAGTCTGTTGCTAAGCAACCTCCCTGTATGAAATAATAGTATCCAGGTTAATTTTGGTCCTTGATTGAATGGCCATACACAACATCACCAAGTTCCCTCGAACATGAAGTTTAAAAGCTCTGCAGATGACACCAAGTTGTATTTTGGTAGTTGAAACGTGCGGGAACTCCTTAAAATGAAATAGTTAATAGTTAATTAGTTCAGTCAGTGTCATTGTCACACATAAACCCAAACTCAGTGACACACTGACCGTATTATCCACCAAAAGTCACTTTTCTGATGCAAAGAAATATATAAATGCTTCAGTTTTTATGACTTTAGTACTTAGACAACAGATATAACGTTGCATGAAATACAACCACCAAAGTTTATACATAAACAAGTAAAATGCCTTTACACCGGCTGTGTGTTTCCTTTCCTATCAATTTCAATATTGCCTTTATTGTTATTATTGTTGTTATTGTTGTTCCTTGTTTTATTTTTGCTTTCTCATCATTTATCAAATTCTTGTAATGCAACTTTCATGCACCTTTTTGCTTCACTGTATGGATGGACATACACAACATCACATTCAAATTCACTTTATGGTAAAGGATTTATATAAATATGCTACTTCTGTGTTTCTAAAATCATTTTTCAGACATTTTATTGAGATGAAAAACTTGGTTCGATCCTTCATCCTTCTCATTGCTGTGCACGTCACAGCTCTAGGTAAGATACATTACATTTACTGAACCTCATGGCAGGAAGCCTTTATTTTGCAAATCAACATGCAACATCTTTCTCACTCCTGTAGGTGCCAATGAGCTGATGTATGCTCGGGAGGGCGAGACAGTTAAAATCACCTGTCCAAAACCAGGGAAAGAGAAATCCTGGACCATGTACTGGGACATTGAGGACGGTCATGGCGGAATTCTACTCGCCTGGCTCAATGACTTTGGCGGAAAGGGCTTTGAAGGTTATTACTGCATTGAGCAATTGACAGATTCAGCATGTGATAACATGTCTGATAACATCACTGGATGAAACAGAGCAAATGAAACTAATTTTGACAGTAATATTTTTTTTTACCCTTGCCTTGCAGATCTTCCAGACTGGGAAACTAAGTTGTCCATCTCTGATAACTCACTAGTCATCGACAAAATCCAACAAGCAAACTTTGGGAAATTTCTTTGTAAAAATAATGTTAATAAAAATAAATTGACCATTGAAGTACGTAAACTTGATGGTAAGTATTAAAAAAAATGTGTTTTTTCATTCAGTCATGCCACATTAACCCTAATATAAGTCATTAAGAAGGACTGCTATACTTTATCCAATCACTCTTTATGCTATTATACTATATATATATATATATAACTTCTCTACAGATGTGTTCGATTTATAAAATTTAATTCGTGTTGATATTTTCAGACATGCGTGTAGCAGTTATTCTATTAGTTCAACTTTGTAAACCTGATGGAAATGTGCAAAAAAAAAAAAAAAAATCAAATTAAAAAGTCATAATTTTCTTTTTTTCCCTTTTCCCTGCTTAATTTCTGCACCAGTGAGAATGAGCCCGACCGCTCCTCTGCTGGCTGGGGAGTCTATGTCTCTGTCCTGCAGTGTAGACCCAAAGGCTGAGCCGAGGCCTGACATACAATGGCTGAATCCCCACAATGAGGAAGTCGCACATAGACAAGGAATAGTGACCAAGACGGTCACAGTACAAGACAGTGGCATCTGGACATGTGCTGTGAAACATGGAGAGAAAATAATACAAAAGGTCACAATGTCTGTTGCAGTTGTGGGTGAGTTTCTGTGTATCTGCATCTGTGTGTTTGATTTAGAGGAGTATAGCCTCATTCTGATTATAACGTTGTTTCTCTTTGACTTTTCTTTTTATTCAGACTTCTCCCATGATCCTGTACATCGTCAGTACACATCTATACACGAGCCTCTCAGACTCTGCTGCGCCTTTCATCCGCGCGTCTCCTGGGAACACGTCAAAGCTCGGGGCTTGCAGGAAATTTATTGGCAATTCCGCCCCAAGTCATCCTCAGGCCTCACGCCTCCTTCAGAGACGCTGTGCTTCCTCTCTCTGCAGGAGCCGCTCAAGTGGAACAATACTGGACAAAGAAAGGGTGTGAAGTCTATCTATGAGCCCAAAACAAAAAATTTCTCTGTCACCATAAAGGACGCCAAAGAAGACAACAGAGGAGAGTACACCTGCACCATGAAGTTTGAAAAAAATTTGTTTCTGAACAGGACCATACATGTAGAGTTGTTGCAAGGTAAGTCAAAATAAATGACTTTGTTTAAGCCCAGACGTGTGTTGCAGTCACATCTATTGTGTGGAATTGTTTGCTTGTTTTTTAGTTGTCCGTGTCATCCTTTATCTGTCTGATGTCCCCTTTCTTAGCTTTCACCTAATTGTCATTCATAACAACTTGGAGAGAGTTGTTTGTTTGTTGTCCCTCTGCTTCTGCTCTCTTGTTCCTTTTCAAGTGGCTTTATCTCACGGCTGCAGAGTTTATTTGAAAATGTCCCAAGTGTGACATGTGTCTGATTCAATGGCTAATACACTTGTCGAGCTCCACTTGTTTTATTTATATTGTAAAACAAGCGACTGCTCTGCCAGGAGCACATGAAAAACATAACTAATTTAAATTGGATAATAAGCTGGACATTTGTAATGCAAATCTAAAATTTTGAATTGTTTGAAATTATTACTTAACCACAACCACAGAAATTATGGTTCGATGTAAGGCACAGTTATATTTTCCAAAATGGCTCCCCTGATTTCTTTTGGCCACCCTCATTTTCATTTGATCCTGGTCGTATTGCTATTTTTGTGTTGTCACCTTAACTTGGCCCAAAGAAAACCAAATTAAATTTGGTGTGCATTTTATAGTTCTGTGACTGAATACGTTAGTTTGTAGTTTGATATTAAAAACAACAGCTCTGATGTTTTGGTGTCAGAGAGAAAGGAAAAATAGCTTTTGACATTTTGTTCATTTACTATAGTAAATAGTTTCGAACTATATTTGTGACACCAGTCAATCTATTTAATCTCACTCTTCACAACTAATTCAAATTAAATGTGTTTATATATGCACTTTACCATTTTCATAATCATCTAAAATGCAAATTATTTTCTGAACCGATCAGTGAATTCTTTAGAACCATAAGATGATGAAGAACGCCACTCGGTGCCCAAACACAGAGGTCTGCGAAGAGTCACCTCGAAATCTGACGATTTGAGAAACATGAAATGACTAAAAGTAACAATTCAATGGTGCCCCACAACAGAAAGGTCGCGGGTTCAGTTCCCGGCCTGGGGCCTTTCAGTGTGGAGCTTGCATGTTCTCCTCGTGTCTGTGTGGGTTTCCTCCCACCGTCCAAAGACATCATGTTTAGATGAACTGGTGACTCTAAATTGTCCGTAGGTCTGAGTGTGAGTGTGAGTGGTTGTTGGTCTCTGTCTGACTCTGTCTGTTGGCCCTGTGATGTCCAGGGTCACCCAATGTTAGCTGGGATTGGCACCAGCGCCCCGCGACCGAGAAATAGAGAAGCAGTAGAAAATGGATGAATGAATGAATGAGCAACAATAACTTGCAGGTTTCTCTTCCACACAAGAGCAGACAGAAAACGAAATAATCATTCAAATGGTAAATGTTTTTCTTTCTTTCCTTCCTTCCTCTGCTATGTCATCAGTCATCGCCTCACCCAAATCACACCTAGTCTCCGGCCAGCCACTCAACCTGACCTGCACTACTGGTTATCCCCTGCCCTCTGATGTAAAACTGCGGTGGACCCCACCTGAAGGACTGAATCGGAAATTTGACCAAGACTCCGAGCAGCTCATCATCGAGGAAGTGGGCTCAGGATACGGTGGAACATGGAGGTGTGAGCTGTGGCAGGGCACTACGGTGCTGACGTCAGCTGTGCTAAAGCTGCAGATTGGTGAGCACAGGAAGTTTAAGCAGGAAGTATAACACAGGGCACGACCTTGTGGCCACAGTCTTTTACGACAGAACGTTTGTCGTACATGATGTGTTTTCTGTACTGTATATGGTTCAAAGACTGCCTTTTTCTGTTGTATGCAGACAGTAAGCTGAATCTGCGGATGCTGCTGATCATATGCAGCGGAGCAGCCATCGCAGTCCTCATCCTCGCCCTCGTTCTCTTCCTCTACCGGCGCAAACATGTAAAGTTTAAGCTATTGCTTTATTTCTTTGTGTTGGATTCCAGTGGAGTGTTACTATGTAATGCTAAGTTCACTCTTCATTTTTCTTCATGCCTGTTTCTCTTTGTGGTTGACATTAGCGGAAGATGAGACACCTCAGGCATCGGCTCTGCCAATGCAAGAAGTACGTACTTACCATTTCCTGGATTGATGTGATGACTCTAAACACACATTTGCGCGCTTGCTCATCAGTACTGAATTCTTTTACGTGTGACTTTCTGTTTCAGCCCGAAGCCCAAAGGATTCTACAAAACATAATACCTCCCAGAAAAACATTTTCAGGACGACACGACAAACAAACTGAATTTCTCTCTGGATAAGATGGATTTTCCTTTTATATCCGCTGAACTATGAACTTCTGCCAGCTTTGTTAGATGAAGGTATGAGTCTAAAACACAGTTTGGTCATTGTTGAAATGCCAGATAAAACTCTGTTATCAGAAAAATGCATTTTACACTTGTATATATCAGCGAGATTGATTGTTTGGATTGTTAGAGTTGTAATCTGAGGGACTTTTTTCACGAAATAATGATTTATGAAACAAACTTTTTTTTTTCATTATATCATTGTTAGTAGTTATCATCGATATGAACGGTCACTCTTGATGCTCATCACACTGTTAGACTGATGTTTTTGAGGAATTCCTGCTATGTGCATTTGTTTAATAACTCTACATGATACTGCAGTGAAAGTCGATTACTTGCTTCTATAAATATTTATGCAATACACAAATTTATATTAATTGTACACAGACACTTTGTTTTGTCCAATAAAAACAGGACCCTTTGAGACAATGATGTTGATTTATTGATTTAAAAGAACTGTTAAGATGCAACATTTACTGTTTCCATAAATGCATGAATATTTTTGATGAAGCATCATTATCTCGGCCCAGCAGCCATGTGGACGATGAGGAGGGTGGGGTTACACAAGTGGGGTGGCATCCATCTGACAAACTCTGGGATACAGGAAGTCACAGGACGTGTCGGACCACGTCTGAGAGTGGCTGTCGATCACTGCACAGTCCTCTCCCTCCGGTGCACCGGACAGGTTGTTGTCTGGCTCTGAATTTATGCGGTTCCAAAATCTTCAGTGGCAAAGAGAAAATGAAAATCAGAGTCAGAGTGAATTTTAGACTGTTAACTGTGAGTGAAATCAGTTTTGTCTGGAGCTCAGATGCAAAGTCTGAAGTTTGTTCACAATGAAAAGCTCAAAATAAGTAATGCGCAGCACATGAGGTGTAACAGATGTAATTCATCTTCTCTGCTGTTTCTCGATATTATAACTTAACTATTGGTTATGATCCTTAAATAGAACATTATTATCATTATTTATCTGTGCCAGCAGCATGACTCGGGATGTCAACGTTAGGCTGCAATACAAACTTTGGTCCACACTGAAATATGTCAACAGCTGTCGGATGAATTGTTTGTTTTCATGATTCCCAGCGGATGACTTCTTGTTACTTTTTCTCAAGCACCACTGTTAGGGTGTTCCTGTGACATCATCCAGTCACAGACACAATGTCAGCAAAAACCAAAAAATAAGTCATGATGTGTGAGCTTCTTTAAAGATCTTGGCAAAGCCGGTGAACTTGTCTCACATTGCTTCTGATTTCTGGCTGAGTTTCCAACATTTTACTCTGTCCTCCAACATGTCAAAATGTAAAGACTTAATCTAGCGTGGGTGTCACACTGTATGCTATCTTTACACAAAAAAGCAATTCATTGTCCAAATCCAAATCCTATGTACAACTCTCAGTCTGTGCAGACAGAGGTTACCGCTGCTTGAAATGCATTTTGTCATTCAATCATCATTGAGGTGCTTCATAAAAATTGCAGAGTATTTTTTTTTTTTACAAATTTTATACATACGGGTTTGTAAGGGTTGAGTTGTCCACCCACTTCCATTGTCCCTCATTCTCGCTGTCAGTCAGGCCAATCCAGAAGAATTTGTAAAATACTCCCAGTCTTCTGCTTTCTTTTTCCACGGCTTCCTAAAAATGTGTTGCCGCCAAATTTACAGCCTTTTCCGTATTAAACAACAAATTGAAATGTAATGAAGAAATATGCAACACACACAAAGACTTACATGCTGTTCTCTGGTGGTCAGAATGGCAAGATGCCCGCCATTTTCTTTACATTTATTTTCACTGTCATGCCAGTTGCTCTTGTCCATGTCGATGTGGAAACAGTGATCCCCTACCTGAAACCAATCGTGAGGACACTCGGTGCAGTTAAGCCCTGTGAGGAAAAGATGGGTACCGAATGAAAACAAAGAAAAGTGGCCATCCAACAAAAGATGCAGAACACATGTGGGCGTACAGAAGAACATAGGCTACATAACCTAATGATGAATTATCATCCATCTGCTGCGGCCTGGAAAAGAATGTACAGTACCTGGAGCTGAGCAAGTGTTTGC